>NW_027590554.1:0-261198 GCF_964213995.1 Mustelus asterias
TGATCCCATTCGCCCCAAGTGCTATATCGAGCCGCCTCTTGAATACATTCAATGTTTTGGCATCACCTAATTCCTGTGGTAATGAATTCAACAGACTCACCGCTCTTGGGTGAAGTTTTGGCAGGAAAATTAAAATTAAACATCTCATCGAAACGGTGAGAGTCTTCAGAGCTCTAGAATAAAAAGGGATCTAGGTGTCCTACCACATGAACTGAAATAGGTGAACTGCAGGTGTAAGAAGTAAGTAGGGAAGCTACTTGAACGTTCTAGTTTATTGGGGAGGCCCGGTGGCACAGGGGTTAGCACTGGTGCTTCACAGCGCCGGATACCTGGGTTCAATTCCAAGCTTGGGTCACTGTCTGTGGACTCTGCACGTTCTCCCCGTGTATGCATGGGTTTCAACCAGATGCTCCAGTTTCCCCC
Organism: Mustelus asterias; assembly: GCF_964213995.1. Taxonomy (NCBI): domain Eukaryota; kingdom Metazoa; phylum Chordata; class Chondrichthyes; order Carcharhiniformes; family Triakidae; genus Mustelus; species Mustelus asterias. The sequence continues at coordinate 424 of NW_027590554.1, forward strand.
CACAGTACAAAGATGTGTAGGTTAGATGGATTGACCATGCTAAATTCACACTTCAGGACCGATTTTACCATTTTCAATCTAAGTGCTGAATCTGGGCGTAATACACATCCGACTTGGAAATCTGCTTTCAGGCGCCCCTTTACGCACTCAGCCATCTCCAGTCCGTTTCGTGCTGTGGGCGGGGCTTAGCGCTTCCGAAACGATCGGAGCTCTGAACTGCGCATGCGCATTTGGAAAAAAAGTGAAAAAGTGCACCCGTGTCAGTTCGCTCCCGGGCCGCAGAAAGCGGAGAAAGTGGCCTGGGAGCAAAAAGCGGGAGCGATGGTCCCCACACCCATCACTGGCACCCGCCACTAACCACACACATCACTTTCCCCCTTATCCATCCCTCCACTAACCACACACATCACTTTCCCCCTTATCCACCCCCCCAACTATCCACAGACATCACTGCCCCCTTTTCAATCCCCCCACTACCACACACATCACTGCCCCCCTTATCCACCCCCCAATACCCACACACATCACTGTCCCCCTAATCCTTCCCCCACTACCCACACACATCACTGTCCCCCTTATCCTACCCCTCACTACCCACACACACCACTGTCCCCCTTATCCACCCACCTACTGCCCACAAACATCACTGTGCCCCTTATGCACCCCCCCCCACTACCCACACACATCATTGTCCCCCTTATCCACCACCTCCACTACCCAGACCGATCTCCACCTATGCCCCCTCCCCACCAATCGCTCGCAGAGTGGCAGAAGACCCCCCTGCCCCCCCCCCAACAGTGAACCATCTTCCCCTCCCCCGCTCTACCAGTGAGCGAACTGGCCTTTCCCCCAGACAACGATCTAGCCTCACTCCCCCCAAACCCCCAGAGAATGGTCTGGCCTCGCTCACCTCCCCGCCGCCCCCCCTCTCCAGACAACGATCTGGCCTCACTACCCTCCCCCCCTCCCAGAGAATGATCTGGCCTTACTACCGCCCCGCTCCAGAGGCTCATCTGCCCCACCTCCTCCTCCCTCCCAACCAGGCAATGATCGGCCCTCTCCCCCTTCCCCACCAACCAGAGAATGATCTGACCCGCCTCCCTCCTTTCCCTCGCTACTGATCTGAGTCAGAGAGCCGTTGCAAACATTGAACGCGCTGTTCAGCAAATGGAGCACCCGATTCAGACATTTATTTAGCAGCTCCATTATGGCGTGGTTGCGGATTGGCAAACGCGGTGGTAAAGGGGGAAATGCTGATAGAGTTGGGCGGGCAGTTCACTAATTCAATTTAAATGCATGCAAATACATTTAAATAATCGTTGCGCCCATTTTGGGTGCGAAGCGGATCGCCGCCATTCCCGGGTTTCAGTAAAGTGGCAATCTGCGCGGACGCAGGTGCGGATCACGATAATGGCCTCTTACCCAACTTTACCACGTTTTCGCGCCCGAAAGCGGGCGCGAGGAAATGGTAAAATAGGACCCAGGAACTTTCACTTGACAGGGGGCACTCCTAATTGACAGGAGGCACTCCAAATTGACAGGGGGCACTCCCAATTGACAGAGGAGACTTAATAGAGGTTTATAAAATGATGAAGGGGATAGATAGAGTGAACGTTCAAAGACTATTTCCTCGGGTGGATGGAGCTATTACAAGGGGGCATAACTATAGGGTTCATGGCGGAAGATATAAGAAGGATATCAGAGGGAGGTTCTTTTCGCAGAGAGTGGTTGAGATGTGGAATGGACTGCCTGCAGTGATAGTGGAGTCAGACACTTTAGGAACATTGAAGCGGTTATTGGATAGGCACATGGAGCACACCAGGATGATAGGGAGTGGGATAGCTTGATCTTGGTTTCAGATAAAGCTCGGCACAACATCGTGGGCCGAAGGGCCTGTTCTGTGCTGTACTGTTCTATGTTCTCGGAGGCACTCCCAAATGACAGGGGGCACTCCTAATTGACACAGGAACCTCTAAATGACACGGGCACTTCTAATCAACAGGGGCACTCCTAATTGAGATAGGGGGCACTTCTAATTCATAGGAGGCACTCCTAATTGAGATAGGAGACAATCCTTCTGCAAAGGGGGCAGTCCTCCTTGACAGGGGGCACTGCTAATTGAGGTAGGAGGCACTTCTAATTGATAGGGGGCACTCCTAACCGACAGGGAGCGCTCCTAATTGACAGGGAGCACTCCTAATTGACTGGGGCCTCTCCCAAGTGAATGGGGGCACTCCTAATTGAGATAGGGGCATGTCTACTTAATAGGGGGCACTCCTAATTCAGATAGCGGGCACTTCTAATTGATAGGGGGCACGCCGAATTGAGATAGGGGGCACTCCTACTTGAAAGGGGCCACTGCTAATTGAGATAGGAGGCACTCCTAATTGACAGGGGGCACCCTAATTGACAGGGGCATTCCTACTTGATGGGGGCGCTCCGAATTGACAGGGGGCACTCCTAATTGACAGGGGCATTTCTAATTAAGAAAAGGGGCATCCCTAATTGACAGGGGTCATTGCTACTTGACAGGGGGCACTCCTACTTGACAGGGTGCAGTGTTTAGCACTGCTGTCGCAGAGCGCCAGGAACTTGTATTAAATTCCCAGATTGGGGCACGTCCTCACCGTGTCTGCGTGCGGGTGCTCCAGGTTCCCCCCACAGTCTGAAAGTTGTGATGGTTCGCTCCATTGGCCATGCTAAATTTTCCCGAACAGGCGCCGGAGAGTGGCGCCTAGGGGATTTTCACAGTAAGTTCATTGCAGTGTATATGTAAGCCTACTTGTGACACTAATAAATAAACATTATATATAATTTGAACAGCATTATGTGATCTGTAATGAAAAAAAAAATCAAACATAGAATCGTACACGGCAGAAGGAAGACATTTTGCCCATCGAATCTGCTCTGACCACAATCCCAGCGAGGTCATGTTGCCATTACCCCTAGTTCCGCTGACAATAAGTCACAGTTCAGCATTGCAAACCTATTGTCACTTAAACAACACATATTTGGATTCTGAGTGGAAACCCACGCAGACTCAGTGAAAATGCACGAACTTCACACACACACAGTGGCCCAAGCCGGGAATCGAACCCGGGTCCCTGGTGGTATGAAATATTAGTGCGAACCACTGTGCCACCGTGCCGCCCACGTTTGCAAGTTTTCCATTGCTGCATTGAAGCAGCTCGGAGTGCACTTGGATCTGTCAAGAAAATGTGCATTGCACTGCGCTTTCCTGTTGTGATCATTTCAATTGTTTTGAATGCTTCTTACAGATAATTTATGAATAAAGTATATTTTGAACGAAAGAAAAGCTTGGGGCAGCTGCACCAGAGGGGCAAAGATTGCTGTCGAAGATCTTTCAGACATGGTGAAGGGAAGGAGGGGAATTGTACAGAACTCCATCGGGACATCTGACTCACATTGAATTTATGCAATAAATATTACGTTTGTTACAATTGTATTGAAGCACCTCAGAGTTCAACATGATGTATGTAAAGAACTGAAATCCCTTCGTACCATTGGTGATGACTATTTTGCAATGTTTGCAATGTCTCTTTGACTATATTGAAGCATCTCAGAGTGCAACGCGATATCTGTCCAGAAACTGTATATTATTGCACTTTGCGTGATGGCCACTTTGAAATGTTTGTAATGTTCTTCCAGATATTTTACAAATAAAGTGTATTTTTGCAAGAGCAAAACACGTTTTGGATCTGGGATGTCAAGGCCCTCATGGGCAATCCCAACAGCGACAGACCGGAATGGTGTACTCTTATCATTGCCTGGGAGCTCAGGCGTTTCAACAGTGACATTACTGCCTGAAGTGAGGCCCAGTGGGAAAGGCAAGGCCATCTTAAGTAGCAAGTTGGTGGTTACACTTTCTCCTGGAAAGAAAAAGATCGCTACTCTATGGGGTTGGCCTTAACATAAGAAACAAGCTTGCTGGCCATTTTAGGGACTCCCTTTGCGGAATAACTGAATTCCTCATGAACCTTCGGGTCAATGTAGCCCAGAACCAGTGTGCTCCAGTCCTCAGCGTGAACGCCTCAGTGCTGGAAGCTAAGAACGAGACAATGAGGAGTTCTATTTCAGCCTTGAACAATCCGTGATCCAAATACCAATGGGCGACAAGCTGGTCCTCCTTGGTGACTTAAGCTCCGGAGATGGAAAAAGATAACATTTCAATTTCATTTGATTTATTATTGTGACATGGATTTGGATACAGTGAAATTATTGCTTCTTGCGCTACACAGTCGAAACAAACCGTTAGAATACAAACATCGAGTAGTTATGGGAGGAGGAAAGGAGAGTGTATGGAGGATATTAGCTTTGAGGAATGGTTGGCGAAAATGCGTTTGTTCTCACTGGACCAACGGATGTAGAGAAGCTTCCTTATAGAAATCTACAAGATTATGAGGGGCATGGACAGAGTGAATAGTCAGAATCTGTTTCCCAGGATGGAAGAGTCAATTATTAGGGGGCATCAGTTTAAGATGCAAGGGGCAAGGTTTAAATGATATCTCCGAGGCAAATCTTTTACACAGAGAGTGCTGGGTGCCTGGAACTCGCTGCCAGGGGAGTTAGTGACTTTTAAGGGTGCCTTGACAAATACATGAATCGGGATGCGCATAGAGGGATATGGTCCCCGGAAGGGTAGGGTGTTTTTGTTCAGTCGGGCAGCACGGTCGGTGCTGAAGTGAGGGCCGAAGGGCCGAAGGGCCTCTTCCTGTGCTGTAATTTTCTTTGTTCTTTGTTCTTTGAATGGCCTCCTTCTGCATTGTAGGGAATCTATGGTTCTAAGCAGTAAGTGCTCGTCTTTTCGGAACCTGAAGGAGCAGCTGAAGAACAGATGGTGGGTGGAGAAACATAAACTGATCCCGCAGTCAGCTGGCAACTATGATACGCAGAGTAGGCGCAGGTGAGATCACCTACAGCCCAAGCACCCAAGGCCCCATCCCACTGTTAGCCAAGAGTGGAGAGATATTTATCAGGAAAAGGGAGGCAGTTAGGGCCTGTTGGAAGGGCCTCCTTAACAAAGACTCTATCATCAACATGCGTGTCCTTGACTCCATCACACAACATGCTGCCATGTCCATGTCAGCACAACCCAAACCGGCACAAGGTAGAAATGGCCATCCAACAGCTGAGGAAAACAAGCCCTCCAAGCAGATGAAATCCCTGCTGAAGATCTGGAACATGGCCGGGAAGCAGGATTGGTGAGAGTGCACATCCTGACTTCCATCTCTGGAAGGAAGAGAACGTGCCAGGGGATCTCAGGCACACCACAAACAGGACTATTTTCAAGAAAGGTGACAAGCCCAATCGCGGCAACTACCCTGGAATCTCCCCGCTATTGGCCACATGGAAGTTCGTCGCAAGAATCCACCTTAATCACCTTCTCCCTGTGGCTGCAGCGCTCCTCCCAAGATCCAATGTGGATTTTATTCACTCATGGGCACAACGGACATCATCTTCACTGTGCGGCAACTGCAAGAGAAATGCAGATGACAGCACCAATCTTTGCAAATCTCCTATTTTACCTCACAAAGGCCTTTGACACTTTAAACAATGAGGGTTTATGGATAATTCTCCTCCATTCCGGCTCCTCCAAAGTTTTTCCCCCAACGTTGTCATGCTCATGATGACATGCAAGCTGTGATCCTGAAAAACGGACCAAGCACAGAACCAATTCACGTTCAGACTGGGGCCAAGCAAGACTGTGTCATCGCACGAACGCTCTTCTTATTCCTGTTGCAATGCTCCATCCCACTCTCTCAGCCACCTCCTTGCTGGATTGGAGCTAAACAGCAGAACAGATGAGTCTGTTATTAGTTTTTCCACATTACTTCTGTGAGCAAAACTGCGCTAGTGATCTATATTTGCATTGTTAAATGGTAGAAAATAATGTATAGTTTTAAGTGGGTTTAAGTTAGTGTTTCTGTATTGGATGAATGAAACTCTAGTTGGATTCATGCTGGACAAGGTTCCAGGATGTGAGGGATTTTTGGTAACTTCAAACTGGGTTTCTACTGTGCTTAGAGAGGGGTAGAGCGCGAACAGTTAACACGCTGGGAGAAGAAAAAGTCGTTGCTCCACCTGACATCTGACATACACCCGGTTGTTCATCTCCTTCATCTTAATGTCTGTCTCTCTCGCCATCGAGGGTGCTCTGGATTTGTTTGCCCTGCCTTTCCCCTCCATGGGAATATCCCTTGATTGCACCCTGTGTATATCTTCTTCAATGTTCAGTTGCATATTTGCCTGATGGTATTTGATACTGATTTATCTGAGTCGGATCCATTCTGACCCCTATGGAGGTCAATTTTCCTGCCGTGAAATATACTGTTTCTTTGTATTATTCCCTGTACGTTTCCATAACCAACTTAAAGGACATGATGCAATGATCACACTTCCCCAGTACTCACTCCCTTGGGGAACGAGGCTGCTTTCAGTGAACTGAGACTCCTGGATGGTGTATGTGTATATGTGTGTGTATGGCGGGGGGAGGGCGGGGAGGTGGGTGGAGAGGATGGGGAGAGGGGTGGAGAGGAGAGGCAAGGGTGAACCAGTTTAATGCAGTGTCAACTCCGAGACAGGTATATCTGATAGCACAGACAGGGACTTGCTTTAATGTTTCTTCCAGAGGATGACACCGCTGACAAAGCCCAGGAGAAACCGGTTCCTGTTTGTCACGTTTGAATATAAAATAGAAAATGTATTTTTGGCGATGACGAAAGTGGGAGTCATTATTAATTATCGTGATGCAGACACTGATGCATAAGAACATAAGATCTCGGAGCAGAATGAGGCCATCTGACCCCTCGCGCCTGCTCTGCCACTCAATAAGTTCACGGCTAATCTTTTCCTCGACTCAGCTCCACTTACCCAACAGCTAACCATAACACATCATTTATTTGCTGTTCAAAAATCTGCCTACATTTGCCTTAAAAATATTCAGCAGGTCGTCTCAACTACTTCACTGGGCAGGGGATTCCGCAGATTCACAACCCTTTAGTTAAAGGAGTTCATCCTCAACTCAGACCTAAATGTGCTCCCCTTTATTTTGAGGCTCTGCCCCCGAGTTCTAGTTTCACCCGCCAACAGAAGCAAACTCCCTGCTTCTGTCTTATCTATTCATTTCATAATCTGATATGTTTCAATAAGATCCCCCCTTATTCTTCTTAATTCCAGTGAATATAGTCCCAATCTGCTCTTTCTCTCTCCATAAGCCATACCCCTCAACTTTGGAATCAACCCAGTGAATGTCCTTTCCAACCCTCCTGGTGAGTCCCATTAACAGTCAGCCTCGATTTCTCCCACATCACGGGGCGGCACGGTAGCACAGTGGTCAGCAATGCTGCCTCACAACTCCAGGAACCTGGGTTCGATTCCCGGCTCGGGTCACTGTCTGTGTGGAGTTTGCACATTCTCCTCGTCTCTGCGTGGGCTTCCTCTGGATGCTCCGGTTTCCTCCCACAGTCCAGAAGATGTGCGGGTTAGATTGATTGGCCATTCTAGAAAAATTGCCCCTTGGGGTCCTGAGATGCGCAGGTTAGAGGGATTAGCGGGTAAAATATGTAGGGATATGGGGATAGAGCTGGGGTGGGACTGTGGTCGGTGCAGACTCGATGGGCCGAATGCCCTCTTTCTGCACTGTCGGGTTCTATGATTCTATCATCAAACTCCAATTCTCCAAGTTCTGGCCCAACACAAATTCATTCCGCAACACCTCCAAACTCTTCTCACGATGGTGAATGACATGACGAGTAGATCTGTTCTTTCTCCAGGCTTCAACCATTGTAAGCTTCACAGATCAGATCGGCACCTATCCACAAAGAGAAAGAGATCAGAACTAACTCATAAAAATATCAGTCCTGAAATGGACAATGCTTCTAACACATTAACACCTGTCACTATGAAGCCACACAGCAGCTATCCTCTATTGTTGATCATGGCAAAAACCGTCTCCATGGTGATAATTTAGATGTAATGATCAGACTATTGTGAGAAGTTGTTGCTGTTGAAAGATAACCTGGTTATTAAATAAATAAATTTTACTTCAATGTTCAATTTTGTAAAGACCGTTGGAATATTTCACTTGTGGAAGCTTTCACCACTGATGACATCTGACAGGATCTCCTATTGTTAGAGGACCCTGTGTTTCACTGGATAATGACACTCAATATCACCAAGATTTTTATACGATTGTCTAAATTAAAATAAGTGAAGATTTTAGTTGCTCTCTGCGTCTGCAGTAATCACTATACCGAGATATTATTGTATCTGGTGGGTTAGAGAGTCAACTTAAAAAGAGCACAAGGTAGTTTGACTAATGAAGTTGAGATTGTTCTTCATTGAGTAAAGGAGGAGAAGTGGAAGGTTGATAGAGGTGTCCAAAATAATGAGGTGCGGTGACTCCGCAAATAGGGTGAATATATTTCCCCTGATGGGAGGATTCGTAACCAGGTGTCACAGATTTAAGACCATTGGTGAAAAATCTGGATGTTTGGAAATTATTAAGTCAAAACTTCTAAAGGGGAATTGCCCGGAGCCTTGGAAAGAAATGTAAGAATATGAGGAACGGCCAGAGAGTGGGAATAATTGAATATAAAGTTTGTTATGATAACATGTTCCTTGTGTTAATATATTCACAGCTGGAGTGCAGCACTTCATCCTCACACTAAAGATAAAATAGAAAGATAGTTGTGGTCTAGTCAAGCTTCATAACATACTCTGGGCTTTCTGATCTATACCTTAACACTGATGATATCTCAAGATGAGAGTTCAGAATGTTTGAGCCTGGAAAATGGACTTAGGGATAAATAACTGCCTTCAGTTCTCTGAAAGAAAATTCTTTCGATATAAAATTATCCGACACATTTATTTTTGGATTTAAATGAAGAATGTACCAACATGAGATCCACCTACTTCCATCTCCGTTGCAGACTGAAGAGCTGTTCACACCTCAGCGATCTTTTTCTAACTGTTCTCAAATTAGCTAAAGTAAATCATAACAGCGTTATATGTTATCAGGCTCTCCATTTGATAAACAACACTGCACACCTCTGTTGGCCGCTTCATTTACTCTTCAAGCCATCGCTGTCCCTAAGCACAACAGAAACTCAGTTAGAACTTAACCAACCTCCACACGTACATAAACCTCTGTCCAGCTTGAATCTAACTACAGGACCCTTCCAGACACAGAAACAGTAAATTAAACACACCTAAAATTGTACCTTATTGCTAATGATCACCAATACAAATATTAATCACTTAAAATTATCTTTATATTGGTAACTGTGACTTGGACTGCATTATCGATGTAGCTGGACGGTCTGTCAGGAACGACGGCAAACTGGACGCCGCGTCCAGACACCTGATGGAGTCGTAAAAAGACGCCAAGCGGCGCGACGTCTTCAGCAACCCTACAGCAGGAGCACCGCGTGGTTTTCCACTGAGGGAATGAAAGGGGAATTCGCTCCATCAATACCCTCCACCCGCCCCCCCGCAACTCCTTCCCCGCCCCCCCCCCCCCACCCCCCGCCCCCCGCCTTCTCCACACTCTGGGTTTCTGTGAGTTTTTTTTTTGCTGCTGGTTTTCTAAAAGAGAAGGAAGCTGGAATTGGCTTCATTCAGCCCTACACACTTACACACTCTGGGTTTGCATGACTCCCCCTTTTTCCCTGAGGGTTATGAATGATTTGGAAGCGGACTGGCGTGGCCATAGAGCCACAGCAGACTGAGTGGTGGAGACTGAAGGAGCGCCCTCGAGAGCTCAGGCTTTAAACCCCAATGGCAAAACCGCGAGTGGGTGGGAGGGGGAGAGCCGGATAAAAGCTCCCGCTCTGACTGGAGGGTCAAACAGCACGAGGGTGTGGGTGAGGGGCTAGATGGAGCACGGGGAAGAATCTCCCTCTCTCATTGGAGGGTCAGTCAGCACCAAGGTCTGTGGGAGGGGCTGGATGGAGCACGGAGAGAAAGATCCCGCTCCGATTCGAGGGTGAAACAGCACTATCGTGTGGGGGCAGGCTGGATGGAAACCGTGAAAAACGTCCTGCTCTGATTGGAGGGTTAGACACCCCGAGCATGTTGGTTGGGGGGGGGGGGGGGGGTGGTGGCTGGATGTGGCAAGAGTAAGAGCCTCCCCGCTCTGGTTGGAGGGTCAGTCAGTCAGCACGAGTTTGGGGGAGGAGCTATACCTTCAAACACCAGCAGCCGAGGCGCGAGGGCACCGAGTGTTCTGATTGGCTGCTCCGCCAGCACGAACTGGAGGGGGCGTTGCGATTATCCGAGGATTTAAATCCCAACTATCGGAACGCGAGCGGTGAGGCAAAAGCGATGCTGTGATTGGTGTCATAGAATCATGGAATCATAGAATCCTACACTGCAGAAGGAGGCCATTTGGCACATCGAGTCTGCACTGACCACACCACCCAGGCCCTATTCATATAAACCGATGCATTTACCCTAGCCAGTCCCCCTGACACTAAGGAACAATTTTTTATGGTCAATCGGGATCTGCTCCAGTTACTGTATTGTTTTCGAAGTGGCAAAGTGGCAAACCTCCAGCTGGTTTATTCACAGGGCAGAAACAAATACGCACACAAAACACATACAGACTGACAGACTGTCAGAGAGCAAGGCGAGGCTGCTTTCTGCACTAGCTTTTCGCACTTGTCTTTTGTATTCGAAGTGAAGACCCAGGATGCACATTCTTGTCAGGGTAATTAACACCAAGGCTTTCTCAGATAAAATAGTTGTTATGCTCAAATTGTCAATACCGGGGATGGTAATAAGTCTTTCGACAGTTTTACAATTACTTTGTTTGTAAGCACAGGGAGATGTTCCATTCTTCCTTAGAGGGAGAACCTGCAGCCATGTCTGTCAGTGGTTAGCTGTACATTCTCGGCTATTTTTGGTATCTGTATCCATTTTTAAATATAAAACGACGTTCACTTCTAAAGTTGAAATGTTATTGCTTATAACTCCAGCGTTATTCTCCAACATCGTGACTGTCGCTGCACCTCTCTCTTACTATGGGCTCCCCCTCTTTTTGACTTTCCTTCTTTTCCCTGTGTCTTTCTTTCCCCACTATCTCTGTCGCAGCTCTATCTCTGCCCCTGCTCTCTCTCCCCCCCTCTCCATCTGCCACTAGCTCTCTCCAATTACCATAGAAACCCAGTTAGAACGGAACCAACACCCACACATGCAGCAACTTCGTCCAGCATGAATCTAACTACAGATCCCTTCCAGGCACAGAAACAGTAAATTAAACATATCTAAAGTTAATTGCAAATGTTTACAAATGCAAATATAAATCCCTCCAAATTATCTTTATTTTGTGAGGAGCGATTTTCACTGCATCATCGATGTTGCTGAACGGTCCCGCGGGATCGACGGCAAACAGGATGCTGCGTCTCGATTCCGAATGCGACGCGACGCGAAGTCTTCAGCAACCCTGCAGCCGAGCACCGCATGGATACACCTAGTCTTTCTCGCAGCATTTTGTGTTTTTGCTGCTGATTTTTCACTGAGGGAATGAAAGGGGAATCCGCCCCATCAACACCCATCCCCCACACTCTGGGTTTCTGTGAGGTTTTTTTTCTTGTTTTGTTTTCTTAAAGAGAATGAAACTAGAATTGGCTTCATTAATCTCTACAACTCCCAATCTCTCTGGGTTTGCTTGCCTCACCCTTTTTCATTCAGGGTTATGCGTGATCTGGAAGCGGGCTGGTGGAGCCCCTGAGGCCACTCTGCAGACTGAGTAGAGGAGACTGATGGAGCGGCTTCGCGAGCTCAGCCTTTAAAACCCAACGGCTAAGGCGCAAGCCGCCGGGGAAGGGAGTGCGGGACAATAGCTCCCGCTCTGATTGGAGGGTCCATCTGTCAGCGCGAGGGAAGGGGGTGGACCTAGGCCTTTAAACATGAATGGCACAGGCGCGAGGGCACCGAGAAGCGATGTTCTGATTGGCTGCTCCGTCAGCAGGAGCTCGATGGAGTGTGGCGATGAGCCCTGGATTTAAATCCCAACGAGTGGAGCGCCAGCAGCGCGGGGAAAAAGCGATGCTGTGATTGTCTGTCCCCGGGCAGCAGCCGAATATTTAAAGGGTTGGGGCGGCAGAGTGAGCACGGTTTCTGCAGTGGATTTGGAAGTGGATTAGAAATCCAGAGGCTGCACTCAGCACACTGAACTCAGCAATCCCAGCAACTCTGACAATATCCAGTTCAGCTTCCAAATCTGCACAAAACACCCACACAGAGAAATCTCAGCAATCAGTACAATGCAGGAATGTACCTTCGGGATTGAAAGTCATTGGGAGCAACAGCGGTTGGGAGTAAGAACATCCTGAGTGAAACACAGCCAGAATGAGGGAGGATATTGGGAAATTTGGAACAATGTGACAATTCAGTGCAGAGTGGGAAGAGTTGCTCTTTTGCTCTTTGGCTTTCCAACGTTCTGATCATGATTAAGGCATGCTGCCCGGGTTTTCTCTGGCACCGGGATGGTGGTCGTCTTTCTGAAGCAGATAGGTACCTCAGATTGGAGGAAGTAGGGGTTGAAGCTGTCTGCGTATAACCCCACCAGCTGGTCCATGCAGGATCTGAGTGCTCGTCCAGGTACCCCGTCGAGGCCAGTCGCTTTCCATGGGTTGACGTTCGAGAATGCTGATCTCACGTCTGCGATGGAGATTTAGATAACGATTCGACCAAGGCTTCTGTGGTGAAACGCGTGCTCTCGCTGACATCTTGCTCAAAACGGGCATCGAATGCATTGAGCTCATGGAGCAGGGTTGCTTTGTTACCGGCGATTTTACTTGCCTCACCATCGAGCCTATTCTGCCTTGCAGACATCGATGTGAATCAGTGTGGCTGGCATGGGATTCTAGCTTGCTCCGGAACTGTCTCTTGGCATGTTTGACAGTTCTCTGTAGATCGTACATGGCTTTCTTGTACAGGTCAGTGTCACCCGACTTCAACACCTCAGCCCCGGACTGTAGCAAGCAGTTGATATCCCTGTTCATCCAGGGTTTCCGGTTGGGAAACACACAAATGTGTTTCTTTGGCACACAGTCTTCTATCCATTCCCTATAACTACTTGACCTCCCTAAATGCATGACCTTCCCTATATTAAAAAGAACATCTGCCACTTTACCGCCCACTTCACCAACACACCGATATTGTTTTGTAGATTATAGCTATCCTCAACACTATACACTACTCGGTCAATAATTGTGCCTCCCACGTCGAAATCATTCATATGTAACACAAGCAACAAGGGTCCCAACACCGAGCCCTTTGGAACTTACCCAAGCTGAGTGAAGAAAATCATTCAGCATCCTCCGACACTGCTTTCCCGTCCTCTTCTGGAGTTAATTTGCACTCACCACTGCTGCCATTGCATGCCAGGTGGGAATGGTGACCCTGCTGGAAGGTCATCACCTGGAGTGGGGATAGAGTGTGTTCCACCTCTGCTCCACTCTATCCAGCATCCTGGTGAGGGCCCCCTCTGCAAAGTGCGGTGCTGCCTTCTTGCCTGACATCCCCTGCAGTCGTTGTGTAACAAGTGTTGGGGAGCCGTTTATATGGAACTCCCCAATTTTTGCAGGAGTCAATTTGTTGCGGGGCCGGTGAAACAAGGGAAACAAGTGGAGCAGTGTGCAACTTGTGGGAATAAAAATTATTCCCAATGCACCGTGGAGTAAAAACACGCCAGCGCTATCGGCATGAAACATTCAGTTTTTGGTAAGATTTCATGGTTTGTTGTCTCACTGGCTCCCTCTCTGCTTTTCTCGCCCCTCTCTTCCATTGTTCTCTTTCTGCACGTCTCTTTCTCTGTTTTCCCCTCTCTGCACCTCTCTATCTTTCTCGACACCTCCATCTCTAACTCTATTTCCCTCTGCAACTCTTTCTCTCTCTTCACCTTTCTCTTGCCTCTCTTTTTCATCTTCTTCATCTCTGTCTCTGCCACTCTATCATTGTGTGTGTGTTTGTGTGTGTGTGTGTCTGTGTGCGTGTGTGTGTGTGTGTGTGTGTGTGTGTGTGTGTGTGTCTGTGTGCGTGTGTGTGTGTGTGTGTGTCACTCTTTCTGTTTCCAGCTGTCTATGTGTCTCTTCTCTCTCTACTCCCTTTCCCCCCTCTCCCCCTCCCTCTTTCTGGCTGTTTCTCTTCGGCTCATTTTTTTGTGACTGTTTTTATCTCTCTCCCACTCTCTGTCTCACTTACAGTCTCACTTTCTGTCTCTCTATCTGCCTTCTCCCCCTCACTGTTTGATTCTCCTGTCTCCCTATTTTTCTCTGTTTCTCGAGCTGTCTGCCTCAGCCACTCTCTCTTGCTGACGCTCCGTCCCTCTTCCTCAATCTCTGTCACTCCCCCTCTCTGTTTTGTTACGAGGTTCCCCACTGGGATCTGGGTGAGGCCCCTCGATTTGTCACCATCTACCTGGGATGCTCCCCCCCGCCCCCCCCCACCCCCCAAATAACATAAACTTGGGTATGGATGGATGACTGGTTCCATGTCTGTATTTCTATCCACGCCCTGCTTGTAGCATGAAGTTTTTATATAACAAGGATCAGTTTTCTGTGTTTACCTTATCCAGACCCAACAGATATATTCAAAACGGGAACCAATTTATCCAGGCTTTCTTAAGACAGAGAAAGTTTATTCACTCCTAAAATGATAAGAATAAATGGTAAAACATATGCATCCACATTCATCCAGATTAGAAATAACAATTTAATCAAAGACTAAGTAAATACAAATAAAAATGTTGTATAGAACTGTCTTTGAGTGGCGGGGAGTAGATGCTGAGCATTGTGGCCAATGCACATTGTTTCCAGTAGTCTATTCTTCAGTTTAGATGTCCCTGCGTTCAATGGAGATATTCTAGTCCATTCTCCAGTTGCAATCCTTCAGCTGGCTCATTAACTTTCGCAGTCAGAGAGAGAGTTCTCAATGTTCCTCCAAATGCTGGCTCTTTTTGTGGGGACACTGCTTCGGTTACTGTGTCATTTTCAACGTGACAAACTTCCAAGTGCTTTTCCACTAATAAATGCAGACTCACACACAGGCTGAGAGACGGCAGCCGTGGACAGCTCTGTGGGCTAGCTTCTTACACTTGTGTTTGTGTCTTTGAAACGAAGACACAGGATACACATTCTTGTCAAGGTAATTAATAACCAGGGCCTTTCAGATCAAATATTGCGATGTCCCCTTGCCAGGGGACATTACCAGAGATGGTAATCAGTCTTCGGATAGTTTTACTTTTTTTTTGGTCTGGAAACGCAAGGGAGGTATTCCATTGTTCCTTAGGTGTGAAGTTGTATGAACTACGGAATAGCATGATGGGAACATTGTTCAGCTATTTGGTACAATATAAGCAAGGCTGACTCCGCATAACTTTAAGACATGCCTGACCTCTGTTTCACCTGATAAGGCTCACTCCGCATAATTTGTGGCTGTATGAGTAAGACAAGATACGGTCAGGGATGAAGGAGTCACCGACATTTTTCTGTTCTATCAAAGGACAAGATTAGGGTATGAATGATGAGACAAAGAGTTCTAGGAGCTCAGCAGGTTGTGTCGTGCTTTAAAACATTGCTTACGATTCTGTTACTAATCAAATTCCTGAATAAGCTTCAGTCACGCAAACTGATAATGCTTATGTATAAATACTGAACTGATTCTTTGTGCAAGCACGGACTTGAGGAGGAATTAGCAAGTTGTAGCAACTGCTCTCTGAATTCAAGTTTCAGCCAAATACTGCATGAAGTCTTTCGTAAATAAAGGCTAGTTATTTAGTGGAAACGAATTTTGTTGAGTCTTTCTATCACAGTCAAGAAGCAGGAAAGTTTCCACTTCAACGTAGGGAGAGACCGTGCAGCCATTTCTGTCAGTTGTTGCCTGCACATTCTCAGCCATTTTTGGTGTCTCTTTCCATATTTAAATTTACAACTCATTGTGTACATGCACTTATTGTGTATAATTCCAGCATTATTCTCCACCCTCGTGATTCTATCTCTGCCCATCTCTGGGTGCCTGATCCTGTTCCTTTATTTCGATGGTAATTATCGATCTCTCGATCTATCTATGTATGTATGTATGTATGTATGTATGTATGTATGTATGTATCTATCTATCTATCTATCTATCTATCTATCTATCTATCTATCTATCTATCTATCTATCTATCTATCTATCTATCTATCTATCTATCTATCTATTTATCTATCTATCTATCTATATCTCTATCTATCTATCTATCTATCTATCTATCTATCTATCTATCTATCTATCTCACTGCCTCTCTCTCTCTGTCCCATTCTCTCTCTCTCTCTCTCTGCACCTCTCTTTCACTTATTCCCTGTCCCTGCTCTCTCTTTCTCACTCGCCTGTCTCTTTTGCCTGCTTCTCTGATTCACTGCATCTTTCTCTGTGCCACCTTCTCTCTATCCCTTTTTTTCCACCCCCGCCCCCCCCCCCCCCCCCACCCTTTCTGTCATTTTGCCTCGGTCTCTCCACCCTCTCTCCCTGGGTCTCTGATCCTGTTGGTTCATATCTTTGCTGACTATTTCTCCCTCTCTCTCTGTCACTGAGACTAATTCTAGAGCCTGATGACCCTCCAGTTCCCCTTTAATCCATCGCCCCATTTTGATTCCGAATTGACAATGCAAACCTGAACCCCTAACTCCAGGTGCCAGTGTGTGTGTCCTGTGTGATCTTACCTCTTTTTGTTTACCTCATACTCTCTCCATGACCACACTTCTTATACCCATCCCCACTGGTGCACTGGGGGAATTGTATCCCCACTTTCCAAGAGGCTGATGATTGGATGACTCCTGTCTAATCAGTTTGAAGCAGTGCGATGGATGGCAGCTGGAAAGGCAACCAAGAGAGGTGAAATACCATTGTTGTTAGTTTTCTGTCAACTCGGAATAAGATAGCTGGTTAGTGAACAGTTGCCTTTGTCAAAGGGGAGGATGGAAATACTATGATCTGGGTCCCATCCCAACTTCAGGAAATATAAAATAAAATAAGAAAATTCTGGAAACTCTCACTGATTCAGTTCGACTAATCATTCAATGAAATAGAGAATTAGCGCAAATGAATATTTCAGCATGTTATTCAAACTGTTCCCTGAACTTAGTCTGGGTCACCACATCAATCAAAGTGTTTGTGCAGCAACCCTGGAGCAGCATCATGAAGCCCAATTGCTTAATAAATAACTTGTCATATAGAGATGGATACCCCAACCAGAACATCTGGAAATATGAAGAATCAACCATTAATGTTGACCATAACAGGATGAAATTGGTTGAAATGACAAACAGTATAATGATGGATTTCCTTCAACTTTCCATCTCTGGGTCTCTGTGGCTCTGCCCATTGCTGTGAGCCCGGAGTTTCCTGCGGGCTCTGCTCATCACTAAATTGTGTCTGGCGGTGAGAAAATTGAACAGCAGAATCAGAACAGATGGGACATATGGGGTTGGAATGTAATAAACATAATTGTTCCCCAGACTGGAGAAAAGATGACATCAAATGAGTAATTACAAAACCAAGAATCATTTGGTGGCCTGTTGCGATAAAATACCAGAAAACATTCTTTAAACAGCTCAGTACACTCACTGTTCCCAGTACAGCAGCCGCTGTTTTCTCACTGCAATATATATTTTTCTGCTTCTGGCAACAAATGGCTAGAAATCGATCAAAGGTGAAAGTGACGGTGAACCAGACAGAACAGTCAGTGACTGCATAAATCAGGATGGCGTTAATATTACAGACGGGGATGAACATTAGGGAATGAAACTTTTCCGCAAAAACAATCAGGATGTGTCTCAATATCAGATCTAGGATAATTATCAGTAGATCCGCCAATGACATGGCCAGCAGGTAACGAGTGACACATCTGGAGAGACCACAGCTTTTGCGGATGAGGATCACCATCGTGATTAAGTTCACTCTATGGAATGGTAATAAACAATCGCATTATACAGCAGGCTGTTGGCAAAATGGCCAGTTTGAATGAGGAGTTATTGAGACGTGCTACGATAATGTATTCGACACATCAGACCTGATAGCACAAAGGGAAGGTCTGAGTTAGAGTGCAAGCAATCATACTTATAATAAAATTGTGATGTACGGAAAGACGGGAAGCAGTAAGGACACATGGAACCAGAGGTGATGGAGAGAGCGCGGAGTCACATGGGATCCTGGTAATCGTGGTGGGACGCAGGGAAGATGCAGAACTCAAGAGTGGTGGGGAATTGGGGAGAAATGTGAATTATTTATGCGTTTACCAAATGATTTACTCTCTGCAACAAAATGTATTTGTGAGAAGGAGTGTTTAAACCGACCAGGGCGGAGGGTTTAAACACTGTCAAAAAGAAGTTTTCCCAGGGTAAACATTTATTTATTACAAAACCTGAAAAATGAAACAAACACTTACTCCTGAAACCCACAAGCACACACATAAGGAAAACTGATTTCCATGTAATCAACATGCACTTAGATGATTAAAAATGCAGAACAGAAAGGGTCACATCTTTCTACTCCTTAAGATGGTGAATGGAAAGTTTGCAGGCCTGATGGGTTATCGCCTTGAAGACAAATGGGTGTTGGAAATGTTTGGCTTTTTGTCTGAATTGTAGGTGAGCCTCTGTTCACAGATGGCATACACACAAACACACTGACAAACAGAAACATGCCCACTCACACACATACACATTCATTTCCAGAAACAGATACACACAGGCACACACACACAGGCACACACACAGACGCACATACACAGACACACTGAGAAAGAGAAACATGCCCACTCACACTCATACACACTCATATACAGAAACAAATACACATCGACACACACACACATACACACTTATATACAGGAGCACATACACAGACATTCACACACAGACATACAGAAACGCATGCACATAAAGAAGCACACCCACACAAATAAAAGCATACAAACTCCCCCAAGCATATACATAAATAAACACAGGAACAAATGCACAAACACACGGGGCCGGAATCTTACGACCATTCAGGGGGATTGTCCCATCCCACTGCAATGAATGGAGGATTGTCTGGGCACCAAATTCTCTGCTCTCACTCCATTGTGGAGTGAATTGCCGGTAAAATCGGGCCAAGAGACACACAATAGATACACTCACTTTCATATATTTTCTGAGAAATGCAGTTTTTAAGTTGAATTCATCTGTATTGAGAAAGGCAGTGTTGTTTCAGTTTTATTTGAGATTTTGTATGTGCATTGGCGCCTTGCAGTTTGGATGGACTCCTGACTGAACGCTTAGTTCTTTGGTGGATTTTATTGTGTACAAATCTGTTTAATGAGGTTGTACAACCCCTGAAACCCCTGAAAAACAGATTAAACGGAACTGAAAGTTCAGTGTTTGTCAGAAAGAATTGTGAAGAAATACTAAAAGAAAGGCAGGAGAATGTGGCCTAAAACGAGACTCCAGGATGGTATGTTGCCTCCCTGGTGTGAGGTTCATGGATGTCTCGGAGCGGCTGCAAGACATTCTGAAGGGGGAGGGCGAATAGCCAGTGGTCGTAGTACAAGCGACATAGGTAAAATAAAAGGAAGAGGTCCTAAAAGCAGAATACAGGGAGCTCGGAAGACAGTTAAGAAATCGGAGCTCAAAGGTAGTGATCTCAGGATTACTACCGGTGCCATGTGCTAGTCAGAGTAGAAATGAGAGGATATATCGGATAAATACGTGGCTGAAGAGATGGTGTCAGGGGGAGGGTTTCAGATTCCTGGGGCATTGGGACCGGTTCTGTGGGAGGTGAGACCTGGACAAATTGGACGGGTTACACCTGGGTAGCACAAGGACCGATGTCCTCGGGGGAGTGTTTGCGAGAGCAGTTGGGGAGGGTTTAAACTAATGTGCCAGGAGGATGGGAACCTATGTAAGGAGTCCGAGAAGGAGGGAGCAAGGACAAAATGTGTGGAGAAGGTTCGAACTACATCAAAAATCAGGGGAAAAAGTTAAAAGGAAGAACTCAGGAGATGTTATTAATGGACGTGTTAGAATTCAAAAAGAAGGTACAAAAACTCGCATAAGGGCACTTTAAATGAATGCTCGTAGCATTCGAAACAAGGTAAATGAGTTGACAGCACAAATCATTGCGGACGAGTATGATTTGGTGGCCATTACAGAGACATGGTTGCAGGGTGGTCACGACTGGGAGTGGAATATCCAGGGGTATCAAACTGTTCGGTGGGACCGACAGGCAGGTAAGGGAGATGGTGGAGCTCTGATATTTAAGGATGACATCAGGGCGGTCGTGAGAGCTGATATAGGTCCTATGGAAAAAATGGTTGAATCCATTTGGGTGGAATTTAGAAATAGTAAGGCGAAAAATTCACTGATAGGCGTAGTCTATAAGCCACCAAATAATGACATCATGGTGGGGCGAGAAATAAACAAAGAAATAAATTATGGATGTAAAAATGGTACAGTAAATATCATGAGGGATTTTAATCTACATAACAATTGGTCAAACCAGGTCGGCCAAGGCAGTTCTGAGGAGGAGTTCATAGAATGTATCCACGATAGCTTCCTTGAACAGTATGTAATGGAGCCTACGAGGGAGCAAGCTATCCTACATCTGGTCCTGTGCAATGAGACGGGAATTTTTAATAATCTTGCAGTTAGGGATTCTCTTGGAAGAAGCGATCACAGTATGGTTGAATTTAAATTGCAGATGGAGCGTGAGAAAGTAAAATCCAACACCAGTGTCTTGTGCTTAAACAAAGGAGATTATGAAGGGATGAGGGAGGAGTTGGCTAAGGTAGACTGGGAACAAAAACTTTATGGTGGGACAATTGAGGAACAGTGGAGGATTTTCAAAGCGATCTTTCACAGTGCACAGCACAGTGATAAGAAAGGACTGTAGAAAAGGAGATAATCAGTCATGGATATCTAAGGAAATAAGGGAGGTTATCAAATTGAAAGAAAATACATATAAAGTGGCAAAGATTAGTGCGAACCTCGAGAATTGGGAAATCTTTAACGGTCAGCAGAAAGCCACGAAAAAAGATATAAAGAAAGGTAAGATGGATTATGAGAGTAAGCTAGCTCAGAATATAAAAACAGATCTCAAAAGTTTGTACAAATATAAAAAACGAAAAACGGTGGCTAAATTAAAAGTTTGTCCTTCAGAGGACGAGAAGGGGGATGTAATAACTGGAAATGAGAAAATGGCTGAGGTACTTTGTGTCTGTCTTCATAGTGGAAGACACAAATAACATGCCAAAAATTGATGACAGGAAGGCTATGGCAGGTGAGAACCTAGAAGCTATCATTCTCGCGAAAGAGGTTGTGTTGGGCAAATTAATGGGGCTCAAGGTAGACAAGTCTCCTGGTCCTGATGAAATGCATCCCAGGTGACTAAAGAGATGACGGAAGAAATAGCAAATGCACTCGTGGTAATTTACCAAAATTCGCTGGACCCTGGGGTGCTTCCCGTAGATTGGGAAACAACAAATGTGACGCTGCTGTTTCAAAAAGGAGGTAGACAAACGGCAGGTAACTATAGGCCGGTTAGCTTAACGTCTGTGGTCGGGAAAATGCTTGAATCTATCATGAAGGAAGAAATAGCGAGACATCTGGATATAAATTGTCCCCTTGGTAAGACGCAGCATGGGTTCATAAAGGGCAGGTCATGTTTGACTAATTTGGTGGAATTCTTTGAGAACATTACATGCACAGTGGACAATGGGGAACCTGTGGATGTGGTGTATCTGGATTTCCAGAAGGCATTTGACAAGGTGCTGCACCAACGACTGCTACAGAAGATAAAGGTACACAGTGTTACGGGTAATGTATTAGCATGGACAGAGGATTGGTTAACGAACAGAAAGCAAAGAGTGGAGATAAGGGGATGTTTTTCTGGTTGGTGATCAGTAACTAGTGGTGTGCCTCAGGGATCAGTGTTGGGACCGCAATTGTTTATGATTTACATTGATGATTTGGAGTTGGGGACCAAGTGTAGTGTGTCAAAATTCGCAGATGACACTAAGATGGGTGGATGTACAAAGTGTGCAGAGGACGTTGAAAGTCTGCAAAGGGCTCTAAGTGAGTGGGCGAGGGTCCGGCAGTAGAAGTACAATGTTGGTAAATGTGAGGTCATCCAGTTTGGTATGAATAACAGGAAAATGGACTATTATTTAAATGGTAAAAAATTGCAACATGCTGCTGTGCAGAGGGGCCTGGGTGTCCTTGTGCAGGAATCTCGAGCAGTTGGTTTGCAGGTACAGCAGGTTATTAAGAGGGCAAATGGAATTTTGTCCTTCATTGCTAGAGGGATGGAGTTTAAAAACAGCAAGATTATGTTGCGGCTGAATAAGTTGCTGGTGAGGCCACACCTGGAGTACTGTGTACAGTTTTGGTCTCCTTATTTGAGAAAAGGATATACTGGCACTGCAGGGGATGCAGAGGAGATTCACTAGGTTGATTCCGGAGTTGAGAGGGTTGGCTTATGAGGAGAGACTGAGTAGGCTGGGGCTATATTCATTGGAATTCGGAAGAATGACGGGAGATCTTATAAAAACAGATAAGATTATGAAAGGAATAGATAAGAGATATATGTCAACACTTTTGCATCCAAGAATGCATGTCTTGACACGATCTGTAAAGACAGGGTCCATTTCAACAAGTTTAAGTTCAGGATGGGCTGCTATAATTTGGCAAGGATAAGTGGCCTTTTGAAGGCTTCAATTCAGCCATCTTTCAGTAATTAATTGAATGCTCTCTGCAATGAAGCAAACCAACGTGAAGATACTTAAGCCAAATGCAAGGCGGAGAAAGTGATTTACAACGATTGAGATTTGAGGTAGCAAACCATGTGTAAGTGCCACACCTAGAGCGGCTGGGTAAGGCAAATGGGTGTCAGCAGAAGAAGAATATATAAGAAGTTGAAGACACCTGTAACATGCCAGAACCTCGAGAGATTCAGGGGGCATAGGTAAATGGAGTGGCCATCACTAAGGAGGAGATGCTGGGACGCTGAAAGGTCTGAAGGTGGATAAATCACCTGGACCGGATTGAATATACCCCAGGATCTGAAAGCGATAGCTGAGCAGATTGTGGAGCCATTACTGATGATGTTTCAGGAAACATTGGAGTCAGGGGAGGTCCCAGAGGATTGGAGGAAGGCAAATGTAACACCCCTGCTTAAGAAAGGAGGGAGGCAGAAGATGAGAAATCATAGGCCACTTACCCTGACCTCGGTCGTAGGAAAGAGCTAGGAGTCCATTATTAAGGATGAAATTGCGCAGTACCTGGAAATGCATGGTAAAACCAGGCGGAGTCAGCATGGCTTCGTCGAAGGCAGGTGATGTCAGGCAAATCTGTTTGAATGTTTTGAGGAGGCGACGAAGAAGTTAGGCAAAGGAGAGCCAGTGGAAGTGATTTATTAGGATTTCCAGACAAGGTACCACATGGGAGTATGCTGAACAACATAAGAGCCATTGCAGTTCGAGGCAAGGTACTGGCATGGGTAGAAGATTGGTTATCAGACAGATGGCAGAGTGTGGGGATAAGGGGGCCCTGTTCCGGATGGCAACTGGAGACAAATGGTGTTCAACAGGAGTCGGTGTTGGGGCCTCGACTTTTCACTATATATATTAATCATCTGGAAGATGGAACTCAGGACATCGTTGCTAAATTTGCGAATGATACAAATATATGTAGTGTGAAAAGGTATTGTTGAGGAAATGGGGAGGCTGCAGAATGACTTGGATAGGCCAGGAGGGTGAGCAAGGACGTGGCAGATTGTTTACAATGTGAGATGATGCAGTTTGTTAGGAAGAATAGAAGTGTAGACTATTTTCTCAATAAGGAAAGGCCTCGAAAATCTGAAGCACAAAGGGACTTGGGAGTCCTGGTTCAGGACTCTCCTAAGGTTAAAATGCTGGTTCAGTTGGCAATTATGAAGACAAATTCAATGTTGGCATTCATTTCTAGAGGGCTCGATTAGAAGAGCAGAGATGAACTGCTGAGGCTGTATAAGGTTCTGGTCACCCCAAATGGCATATTGTAAGCAGTCCTGTGCCCCAGATATAAGGAAGGATGTGCTGGCCTTGGAGTAGGTCTAGAGAAGGCTCAAAGAATGATACCAGGAATGAAGAGTTTGTCCTATGAGGAGTGGTTGAGGAGTCTGGTTCTATACTGTATTGAGTTTAGAAAGATGAGGTGAATCTAATTGAAGATTACAGGATACTGAGAGGCCCAGGTAGAGTGGACGTGGAGATGATGTTTCCACGAGTGGGAGAGACTGGAACACGAGAGCACAAACTCAGAGTGAAGGGACGTTCCTTTTAAACTGAAGAGGAGGAGCTTCTTCAGCCAGGAGGTGGTGAGTGTCTGGAATTCATTGCCACAGAGGTCTCTGGACAGTATTTAAATCAGAGATAGATTGGTTCTGGATCAATAAGGGGATCAAGAGTTATGGGGAGAAGGCAGGAGAAGGGGGATGAGAATCATATCAGTCATTATTGAATGGCTGAGCAGATTCTATGTGCCGAATGGTCTAATTATGCTTCTACATCTCATGGTCCAAGAAATGATCGTAATTGTTATTGATGCAAGGTATTGTCTTTGTTCGTGCTGCCATCGGGAATGACGCCGAAATGTCCACTGTATGTTTATTGTTCAATCCAGCAAAATGCAATACAATGCTCATATATCAAATAAGATGATTTTGATTTGAAAATGTACAGTAACAATGTGTATTATACTGCATTTTATGTAACGGTGCACGGGTTTGACTTGCAGTCGGTTGAAATTTCATATCTAAAACCAAGATTTAAGCTCTAATATCTTGGACTGCAATGCTAAGACAGAAGGCAAGAAATAAGTCAAGTATTCCAGTTGGTGTAAATACATTTGAGTGTAAATATATCAAAATAAGATAAACCACATGACAGAGGTGAAACAGTCCACATCCAAATGCAGCAATACGTTGACAATATCCAGAATTGGACTTACAAGTGGCAAACAACGTTTGCACCACAAAATTTCCAGACAACGAATGTCTCCAGCAGAAGAGAATCCAAGCACCGCTCCTTGACAGTCAGCGGCATTACCATCACTGACCATCTCACGATCCTCATCCTGGAGGTTGACAAGAAACTCAATTGATTTGTTCTCATCTCATATCAGGTGGTTCTTATGGCAAAGTGCTTAGCATTGGATCCGTGTTCGATTCTGGCTTTGTTCGCAGTTTTCACGTTCTCTCAATGTCTGTGTTGATTTCCTCTGGATGCTCCAGTTTTCTCCCATATCGGAGCAGATTGGCCTTTGTCCGTGGTATCAAAAGATATGTAGGTTAACTATATTAGCCAAAGTTAGTGCGCGGGCTAGGGAGATGGAAGGGGGTGACGAGGGCATGATGCTCTTTCAGAGAGTCAGTGCAGACGCAATGCACCAAATGGTCCCTATCTTTATTGTCGGGATTGTATGGTTCTTTGGTTCAACTCAACTAGTGATATAAATACTGAGGTGACAAGAGCACGACAGAGGAGGATCGCAACTTTGTGGCAAATAACTCACGTCCTGATGATTGAAAGCCTGACCACAAATTACACGCACACATCCAGATGTTAATGGAATTGTGTCAACTTGCCTGGATGACAGCAGCTCTAATAAGAGTCAATAAGTCTGATAATACCCAAGGCAATAGAACACATTTGCATGGCATTCATTTACGCCTTCCACAAACGATGCACAACAGAATATGCATATCGTAGATACCATGTGCAAGATGCAGAATTTCACTAAAGGTCCTGATACAGCACCTTGCAAAACAACAGCAATTAAAATCTAAAAGGCTAAGGGCAGCAGATAACTGGGAATTTCACTAAATGCACGTTCGCCTCCCAGTCAATCTCAATCCTTCCTCGGAAACATATTGACCTGCCTTCACTATCGTTACGTCAATATCATGGAAGTCTGTCACTAAAAATACCGTGGGTATGTCGGCATCACATGGACCGCAGCTGTTCAAGACGCCAGCTTAGTACCACAATTGCGACAAAATTCCTGGATGGGCAATGAGTCGTGGCCAAGCCAGCGACACCCTTAACCTGAATATTGATCCATTTAAAATTTAGAAGTGATGTTGCATCCATCTAAGATGGAAAACAATCTATTGAAGCGCTATGTCACAAGGGAAGCAGCAATATAATTCACATGAAATATTAAGGAGCGCAGTTGACCAAATTCCAACCCAAGTAGAAGACCATTGTTCATCTTCCTCCAGCCTTAAACAAAAAGAAAACGGTTATTCCTATTCTAAGCTTTCCTAATCGTAGTGTACTGAACTAACTCATACCCTTTATTTAATGAATTATATATTTTCTGGCATGGCGTGTTAATGACGCTTTAACAAATGACAGTTGAAAGGTGAAAGGCGCGCATCAGCTGTGAATCAGTCATTCAAACTTTCATTTCCTTTGTAACGTAAGAACATTTTACAGAACATAGGTACATTTTGCTGCAACTGCAATGCGTGTTTTCCACTATGTTTATAATATATATAATACACATGTGTACATACGTACATATATATATATATATGTATTCATATATTGAAATCGAATCTAGTCATTTCTGACCGACTGCATTATATTCCAGTCATTACGTAAGTGTGAAAATGGCTGCGTTAATTTACTCGTTCTGATGATTGATAATAATGTGTATGTGATCTAATCTAATTGTTCCTCTCACGGTGAATATTGAATATAAATGGGTGCGCCATGCTGCTTTATTCATTGCGAATATTATTAACAGATTTTACAGGAAAGCAGAATGCTTCTCCCTTCATGGATCTCCCATCTTTTAACGAAATTCCAGTGGCAGTTTCCTTCATTGTGCCGGCACAAGTAGTTGCAGTTGACGGAAACGTCAAGTGCTTCTAGTGCAGCTGGGCAACTAGAGAACTGCAGTAGCATTAGTTGTGCGTCTGGAATAAAGAAACAAAATAAAGAGAGAAGTGCGGCACGGGAACAGGCCCCTCCGCCCTCCGAGCATGTGCCGATCATGACTCCGTAACTAAGCTAAAGAAAAAAATCAACTCTTACTCGGTCGGTATCCCTCTATTCCTTCCCTATTCTTGAACCCATCCAGATGTCTCTTAAATGTTGATAATGTGCCTGCTTCCACCACCTCCTCTGGCAGAGCGTTCCAGGTACCCACCACTCTCTGCGTGAAAAATATCCCCGCAAATCTCCCGTAAAATGTCCCCCTAAAACCTTGAACCCATGTCCCCTTGTAACAGACACTTCCACCCTCGAGAAAAGGCCTCTGATTAACCACCCTGTCGATGACTCCCATAATTTTGTAGACATCTATGAGGTCTCCCCTCCTCCTCCGTCTTTCGAATGAAAGACGTTCTGCTTCATGACTTACAGAACCCGTGTCACTGTTTGAAGGACAACAAGCATCTCAATCTGTTTGCCATGAACAATATTCCTTTTAACGAGTATTGGTTTATAACGAAAGGAATATTGGAATATAAATTAGGGAATATTAGAATTACATTCAGATGAATCTATGATCCCCCTCACTAAGGTAGCATGACCTCGCTTGCCATGACATTGCTCATGAATGAAATCACTACCCAAAAACTGCTGAAGTTCCTGCAGGATAAGCGAACTGCATCAAAATTATTACTGAAGGTGATTTTGTTACTTCAACATTTTTCATTGTGATGTTTATTATCTGACATTACTCACTGCCTTACATTCGCTGGATTTTACTATTATTCAATTGATTTCGAGCTCTTATTCTCATTATTTGCCTTCTGGAAGCAATACTTGTGTAGTGTGTTTTATTTGCTAATTCAGTGTTAACGTCCCCAATTTTGTTGATGTTATTACAATAATGCAATTTGGTTTCTTCAACTCCGATTATATGTAATGATTGTATGAGTCTAAAAATCAAAATTGCATTTAATTTTATTCATTAAATTACAATGTTACACTGCTTTTAAAGGGCAGGCTCTAATGCTTTGGCAAATCGATCCGTTGTATCATTGATTAATACGAATCTATATTATACTGCCATCAAATTCATGCACCTATCAGGCAAATCAGTAATTCAATTTCGTTCTCGCTTTCACTTTCATTCTGATAACTTGTGGACAATTGTGATCCTGTCTCGCGGACGTTGTGGTCTGTCCAGATGCATCACTTAGGGCCTGGTATCCATGGCGGTCACGGATCTCCTTGTGATTGTCACTGCTGCGCTATTAAATCGAATTCGTGCTATTCACTTCTCAGCCAGTTTCCTGTCCACGACACCGGGCTTTAGTGTGGTTATTGTCCAGAGATTGGTCTGTCTGGTGAACAGTCGCTTTTACATTCGATCGCTTCGTTGCCATTTGTTATCAGCAGCTGAAGGCGAAATACTTCACTGAAAAAACAGCACTGTGGTTATCGGAATGGTGTGCGCCTTATGCTGTCGAAAAAACATCCCCTTTTACTTCATATTTGAACGTATGTATTTTCCTAAAAAACGCACCATGGTACTGCGGCATCACGGAAGTCAGTTATATTGCTCTTTCTTGGAGAGTGTTTGACTTGCTGGACCGTATTCTCACCCCATGTCTCCCTTTTATCTTTATTTTTCTGCTCAATGCAGTGACTGTCAGACACATTCCATCGGCCAGTAGAGCCCGAAGGAGACTCCGAACCCAAAATAATGGGCAGACTCAGAGAGACCCAGAGATAGAGAGGCGCAGAATGTCTATCATATTACTTTTTGCCATCTCAGAAATATGGCTCCTCCTGTGGTTGATTTATGTTGTAAATTTCCTATTTGTCCAAATCGCAGGCAATAACTATTCCATAAGTTCTAATGCTAACTGCCCAAAATTTCTCCTTCAGGAAAGTGAGTACATGCTGCAACTCTTGAGTTCCAGCACCAATACGTGAATGTATGCAGGAATTCAGGCTAAATTCAGGGGAGAATTGAAGGACACAATTAAATATGCCTTCAGTATAATAACGAAATGGCTTAAAGAGAGAGCGTAACTGCAGGAAATGTTGCATTATTCTTGTTTCTGCGTCCAAATACAATAAAGCGGAATGACATTTTATTGAATATTCAATAAGTATTTCTCTCAATTGCAGTCTTCCTTTGTGCTCCAAATGCACACTTTCCAAATGGATGCTTATTTCACTTAGACAAAAACTTGGTTGACAGTTTCATTTTTTTCATGGCCATTAAATACTTGCCTTTCACTGCAAGTTGATAAGATTTCAGGCCATCATCGAATATCGTTCGAATCTCTGAGCTAAGACAACTCACTGCCAGTTCAAGATAGCTTGAATAATATCGGTTTCTCGGGGAAAAAAGTATAATATATTAAATAATTTTCGAAATTTAGGAATTGCAGGCAATAAGGAAAATGACGAGTTTTAGCGCTTATAGTAAAAAAAAAGATCAGTACGTTAGTGGGAAGGCATGTTAGATCAGAGAAGCAAAATATCATGTCGGTTATGGTGGATCTAAGATATATCAGTGGGCAGCAGATACCAGAAGCAATTGTACATAGACCAACACAAAGCCAGCGTAAAGACATGCACTGAAAATGTCAGAAATTTAGAGGCGCACTTCGCAATTGTGATACAATACTCATGGACGAATTCAATCTATATATAAATTGTATAAATCTGATGAGCACCAATGCTGTGTGTGAGGAATTTCTGCAGTCGGTACCAGATGCATTTCTACTGCAGTAGGTTGTGGAACCAACCAAGGAACAAATTATGTTAAACCAAGTATCAAGCATTAATAGTGTCTAGTTAGCAAGGGAACAGCGTCCATCATATGTAGATTGTTCAATAATTTTGAAAACGATTTTGTTCAGTCTGAAATGTTGATTTTTAAATATAAAGAACAGAAGCAATTAAGATATGAGGGGGGAAATTGACATCTGGATGGGAAAGAAAGGTAAAAGTTAAAACGATATTTTGCCACGTATTTGCATAGAAACATGCCACTTCCAACAATTACATTCATTCACGAATTATGTTCATTAAGATGCAAAATAATGAAATGAAAAGTGAACAAAACATAGCGAACACAGGGAGTTAGAATTGTAATATAGAAAAAAAATAGGAGCTTCGAAAGAAAACGAAATAAACCAGAGAATGGGGAGAACTTTAGAATTTTAGTTAATAGAGCCGAACAAGTGTTGCAGTAGCAGTGGGGGAGCATTTTGCAGGTAACAATCGTAGCATATTTAGATACAAGATTGTTATGGGAAATGACAAGGATGGCCCAGAGGTCATATTTCTATGAAGACTGATTTTAATAAGATCAGATATGATTTGGCCAGATTTGACTGTGAGCAGACATTTTTACATTAAATTGTCACAGAACAGTCGGACGCATTGAAGAAGGAAATAAGGAGATGACAGGGTCAAAATTCTCCAATAAAGAAAAAACGTGGGACCAACAAATCCACTGAACATTGGATATCGAGGGATATACAACATTGAATAAAGAGGGAAAGGGTAGCTAATGGCAGCCAACGAGGGATCAGAACAGCAGAATCCCTAGAGTTATATAGAATGGGCAAGAGGGACCTTCAAAAGGGAAAATCGGAGACCAGGAAAGGACTCCGAAAAGAACCTGATAGATCAAATAAAGGAAAATCGCAATTTCCTCTGCATGCAGATTAAGATTATAAATATAATTCGGAAAGAGTCGGGCTCACTAAGGACCATCATAGTAGCTTTTTTATGTAGAGCTGGGTGACTGTAGAGCAGGGTTCTGCATGAAAACTTTGTGCTGGTGTCCACTTCTGTGACAGACGATGTTGGTTTCTAAATCAGATTGGACTGCGATTCAACCGAAGGCCTTAACAAAGCGGGTAGGTAGTTCTAAGTGTTCTGACGGCATTAAAATGAGAAAAAATTATCTCCAGGACTGATGGAATGTATGTCAGGCTGTTGAGTGAGGACAGCGAGGACAAAGTAGGTGCGCTAACATTAATTTTCAAATCGTCTTTGGGCAGAGGAGAGATGCTGGTGTACTTGCCCAATGCTAGGCTTCCCCGTGTGGACAAAGGTTTACACTGTCGATAAAGTTGGAAGGAGCTTTGCGAATTGTTCCCTTGGGACAACGCTAATGGCCAATTTTGATTACCCATTGTTGCATCTAACATCCAAACATTTTATTTACCTCATGGCTGTACACGGCCACGTTAATATAGAGAAGCGCCTTTAGAAAATTAACGACTGCATTGTTGCAATAAAGTTTTGATTCGCCGGCATTTAAAACAACAAATCTACATGAGGAATCCACAGAGGCACTTCATCCCCGATCCATTTAACATCTTTAGAAGATTCGCGACACTCACTGAGGCGTTAATTTGTCCACAACTCGACAAATATAGAAGGCAGATGAAGTCCACAGCGTGGAACTGGGAAAATTCTTCAGTCACGATTAAGCTTAAATTCACGGGCTGTCATTTTTCACTTTATTTTCTCCTTCACCATTGGACTCCTAATATTATTTTAGAGCATGTGTATTAGGCAATCACCTGAAATTAAGTAATGGTAAAAGCGGAGCTTATCGACTAGTTGCTAATCCCTAATATCAGCTTCCCTCGACGGTTACAGTGGTTGGATTCGGCGCCGTGGCCTCGGTTTTGATTCCCAGCACGGAGTGAATATCTTTTTATTTAATTATTCATTAAATGAAACAACACCTACAGCGTCTACGAGGGAGAAACAAGGTTAATCTTCCAGCTGGATGAATTCGTATCAGAGCTGGAAGATTCTGAAATATAACAAGAATAATCTCTGAAGAAGAATCACAGGGCAGACACACAGCAGTCACTGATCATTCCAAGGAACTGGCACCTATCAAATTGTGTCCATTTAAAGTCACATCTTTTAACTCCCTGCACTCCAGCTCGGACATATCCATCTCTCTCAAATATCATGCAGCTGAAAATGAAATCTGTCTACTGATTATTATACACTTGTTGCAGCCTTGTAGCCAGCGATTGGCTCCATAATTCAGTGGGCAGAACATTGGCCTCGTAAAACAGGGGTCGCGAGTTGAATTCTCGGTGGAGATTGTTTTTTAACTTCAATTAATGATTGCAAGTTACACATCGTAATTTCAACCATGCAAAAGATGCAAAGTGACTGCAACAGAGCTGGCTCGATGGGCTGCATGACCTATTCCTGCTCCTATTTCTTGTGTTAATGTGTCTGACAAAGCCAGTAATTCATGTTATAATGAAAACAGAAAATGCTCGAACGGGGTTGTGCAGGGTTTTTGTTTCTGTTGGGAGTGGAGGGTGCCCTGAACGCACTGCCAGAGGAGTTGATGGAAGCAGGCACATTAGCAACATTTGGAGGCATCAGGATTGGTACATGAATAGGGAGGGAATAGAGGGAGAAGGACCGAGTAAGGACGGAAGTTATTTTTTTTCAGTTAGGACGTCATGATCAGCATGGGATTGGAGGCCGAAAGACCTATTTCCGTGCTGTTCTTGTCTTTGTCTTTTTTCCTCAGTAGGCCTGCCCAGCAGCAAATGTGAAGCGAAAAACAGATTTAAAGTTCCGAATCCAATACGATTATTTTTCAAACCAGTAACTCGTTATGACTAACGCAAATGAGCACAACATTGAGATGGAGAATTGTACCCAGGCAGCTGAAGGAATTAATCCCACCCACGTGCGCTCTTCTGTAGTAAACGTGTTTAGCGATGTAGTAAGGTACCGAAATGCTGGAGGTTTGCGACTCGCGAGGGCTAACGAACCTGTCCCTGATTCTACTTATATCCCGACATAGTTCTGTTTTGCATCCTTCAGCAACAAGAAAATATCGTCCCAACTTTGCCAGTCCTGCTGCTTTTTCCCACACAAATGGATTCATAAACAGGCATTTTAAATCAACTGAAATATAAAAGGAAGTGAATTAGATCGAACATCCAACCTATTAGAAATATTCAGGTGGTCGTTTCTTTGTGGAAAAAGTTTCTTCCGTATTTGCTGTATTCAACTGCCCTTTTCCCACCTTAGCAGTAGGGGGCAACGAGTAAACCACAGCAACAGTGTGGGGGCAAAATAGTCAAGCGACGTGTTTTGAAATACAAGCGCTGTAGCTCTGGATCAGGTTTTGTAGAAATGAAAATGCGATCGGAATATCAGAAAATTTCCTGACACTCTGATTTATGATGTGATCTGATTGGTCAGTCGTCTCAGTCTCGGTGGCGCAAATGGCTAGTGCTTTCAGCTGTGAATTTGTATTCTCCCTTCATCAGTATTCATTGTCACAGTTCGATGTACTTCCATAACAACAATAACGATCTGATAAATTTTCCCTGCTCTGCTGTCGTCCGGTGTTGCAAACAATCAAATTTAATGAATATTTTTTTCAACATTTGATATTTGATGACATCGAGGTTTCAAATATACTATTGAACGTAACGATTGACCTGGAAACTTTCACTAGTGGCAGATCTTGGGTTACAGGTTCCTTTTCCAGTCCACGATCCTAATTCTCGGACGGGCCAGGATTCTGTCCATCCTAGACTGAAATGTGTCCAATGGTGGAGAATCTAGAATCCTCGAGACTACAGAATACCAAAAATTCACAATCATTTTGAGTTTCGTAATTTATCCTCAACTCAGCCCTTATCATGTGACCGTGAAACGTGGGTCATTTCCCAGACCAGAAGAAACAGTCTCACTGCGTCCATCCTATTAACCCATTCAGCATTATGTAGGCTTCACTGAGATCGTTTTCCATTCTTCTGAACTCAACAGAATATCAAGTCTTAAAATAGGGTTAAAAACTGCTTAAAATATATTGCAAAATCCAAATGCTGAAATATATTCCAGACACTGACATTAGCTTTGTTATATGTAAACAAATATGTCAGTGCAATTGGTTATCATGACAAAGTTGAAAAATATTTTAAAAATCATTTATTTCACGTTCTGTGCTTGACTTCTTTGTTAAACAATTTTTAAAAACAAGAATGGCTACTGCCTCTATGCGCTGCAGCTGGACCAAACATTAAAAGTGCAATAACTAAGGGCAAAAACTCACCTAACGACAGCACAAATGCCGGAGGTTTTGGCACAATTGCAACTTAGCGCTTCAGGACCGGCAGATTTTAGATCCTCGACAGGAGGTTTAAAATTGGCTAGAAGCAAATAACTGCGGATGCTGGAATCTGAAACCAAAAAAGAAAATGCTGGAAAATCTCAGCAGGTCTGGCAACATCTGTAAGGAGAGAAAAGAGCTGACGTTCCGAGTCTAGATGACCGTTTTTCAAAGCTTTGTGAAAGGGTCATCTGGAATCGAAACATGAGCTCTCTTTTCCCTCCTCACAGATGCTGCCAGACCTGCTGAGATTTTCCTGCGTTTTCTGTTCTGGTTTAAAATTGGCGATCGCTCTTTCAGCGCACTTCTGTGATGTCCCACGCGCATGTCCGGCGTTTGCGAAACGTACTCCGGCAATTCGGACCGGAAGTTACACCCAATGCCTATTGGATCCCTAATTCTGATGCTTACTGATCTGGGTCCCCATCTCATCTTCTGATTCCTCCGCAGAATCCTCATCAAATTTTCCGAAGGATCAATTTGTATACTGTTCTGATAAAAAACCTGCCTTCGGACGTTACAATTTCTGCAGGGAGCGAAACAGGGCCATCCGCTGATACCCAAGTGGAGCCATATTGCAGAGAATCACTTGTATGTATGAGGCAAAATAGTATAGTTCTGTTCCTGATTCACACTGACCAACATAATGTTAATTGCGTGAGACACATTGGCTGCAATACCGTGACATACCAAGAGAGGTAGGCAAAGAAAAATCCAGACATAAATGGTTATTGCTGGTTCATTCGTTCCTGAATACATTTTAAATGAAATTTATAAATATTCAACCTTGAAATTTAATATTTAATATTTCGACCTTGAAACAGGCTGTCCTATCGCCAGAATATGATGATGTTAAGTGTTTATTTTTGTGCAGGTTAGCAATCTCTGTAAGCACATGTTGCACTGTCACATACAATTATCAACCAAAACATTTTGCTCCAATTATGAGAGGATCAGCTGATCACTGTTTATTTATGCAGCCACGGGATTTTGATGAACGGGACAGAATTTAGGGCAAAAACTAAGGTATGACACGGCGAATTTCTTGACATTAGGGCGAACCAAATGTTTTACAACCAGACACGCATTTTTGATGTATTGCTAATATGCCGCCAATTTCCGTTTAACAAACCCAACAAATTGCCTTGAGGAGTGAATATGCATTTGGCGTTGATGGAAGAGTGAATATTAGACAATACAGTAAAATAGATGTGAAGCCATTCTTCACAAGGGCGACACAATGAGTTTTCATTCAGTGACTCTTTTTACGGTGCCTTCCAGAAGAAAAAGAAATCCAACAGCGCAGCACTCTCGATATCTGCACGGAAAAGACAGTCTTAATTGGGGTCTCTGCGTTCTGCCTCGAATTTTAATCCACACTCCTCTAGTCCAGGAATCACATTGCTCTCAAGTGATTGCACACCCAAAACAATACAGAAGATCCTGATCAGATCTGCTCCACAATAAATTCAGTCGTGCATGTTTGGAGTTTTCCAGGACAAAGCAGTTACGGCCAGGCCAATCCACGCTATATGTAATTGTGTCGGTTGTCCCTCCGCAAACTCAATGCCGTGCTGTACTTGGCATGTACATAGTCAATAAAACTGCGGTGCCCTAACCATTTTAACAACAAGAGTAACAATGCTAAAATGGGTGTTTCCAAGCTTCATAAAACCAGGAGGAACAGGATCAGTCCAAGCAGAATGTCATGGCACAGAACTGAATATACTATTTTGATTTCATTTGAGTAGTTTATTGTTGTTTCCATATATTTTCGAGTTATTTTATTTCTTGGGCGCTATACAGTCAGTGAATACCGTACACAGAGAAGGAAAGGAGAGGTTGCTGAATGTAATGATATGGTCACAGCTAGGATTTAGAGAAACGTCAGCTTAATATAAGGTAGATCCATAAAAACGTCTGATGGCAGCAGGGAAGGAACTGTGCTTGGGTTGGTTGGTGCATGACCTCAGACTTTTGTATCTGTTTCCAGACGGAAGACGGTGGAAGACAGAATTCGGACTCAGCATACACGGATGGACAAACAGTGTTCCAACCTAATATCATCAAAACTATTAGAGGCCTTCTTAAATGCCTTCATTGTATCCATCGAATGGAAATGTTTTGGCGGAAGAAAGGATTCATTTAAAAAACAATTGGACCAAACAATCTACGATCTGATTCACTGATGTCCTTTCAGGAAGGAAATCTGCAGTCTTTACCCTGTCTGGCCTACATGTGACTCCAGAGCCACAGCCATGTGGTTGACTCTCAACTGCCCTCGGGCAAGTTGGGATGGGCAATAAATGCTGGCCAGCCAGTAACATCCATGTCCCACAATGAATTTAAAAAGCTGTACATTTCTAAATTCTGAAACTAATTGTAAAATTTTGAGATCTGTTTGCAGTCACTTTTCATAATGTACTTTGTATAGTGTTGTATGGAATAATATTTTCTCACATTAATATTATATTATAAGATAGTATTAATATTATATAATAATATAAAAATGAGCATTCAAATGTAAATGTAACTGAAACGAAAGGTGAAGCACAAGACGTGGAATAAAGTACACACTAAAAAACTGGGCTTATGCAGACTACAAAAAGGCTTCACCACACATACCGAAATGTTGCACACTCTTGACACGTGTATTGAATGTAACTGGCATTTACCTTTCTCCAATGAATGTACATTCTGAAAGGAATGTTTCATTGCAAGGCCACCTGCGCCAGTCCAAAATAAATTTCAACACGCTCAGTGGTGCCTGTCTCCCCGGATATAAGTACATTGCACTGAATCAGTAAGTACCAGACGCAGCCATGCTGAATAAGACATTTTCCGCACATACATGGGCATGCACAGACTGTTTTAAAGAGGACTAAAATAGACCATCTCCAGATTGTATGAGACTCTATTTGAATGGACCATTCTTTGAATGTAACTGAACAGATTAGAATCTGTAAACACCGAATGCATCAATGCTAATCCCATGATTTTAAACATCGCGAACAGGATCTTCCACATGAATGCAGCATTGCCGACCTGCTTGAAATGTAAGATATGGACGTTTTCACAATGAATTAGGGCTGTGCGCATTGAATAGATCTGTCATGACCTTTGAATATTTACATTCAAATAAATGATTATGATCTGGTGTTTTAAAATCGAAGGTAAGAATAATGAACTGGACCTGTCCCGATCAAAGAGATGGACAGTTGTGGTGAAGTTTGTTTAGGGTCTCAGGCAGGTAGTGAACAAAGTTGCATGTGAGGCTTGATCACACAGGATGAGTTATCATTAGGAACAAGATCTTGGCCGCCTGTTCCTTTCAGAAGTAGATAACTGATCAGTTATATTTTGCACTGAAGTATATTTTCGTTGCAATGTTGTTTTGGATGCCGATTTCGCTGTCAAGTTTGCTATCCATTCATAATTTCCCTCGATTTTTAAGTTTACTGAGGCATTCTATAGGAGATTTAATGTTGTCGGTCTGCAGTGACAAGTAGGCCAGACTAGCTCTGGATGGCTTATTTCCTTCACTAAAGTGAAATGTCCAGTGCACCAGGTAGGATGTTGCAACAATAGATGATAGTTTTATGGCCAGCCATAACTGAATATAGCTTTCACTTCAAAATTCCATTAACTGAATTAAAATTTCACCACTTTCCAGTGGTAGTAGAACACATCTATCGAGGAGGATATCCTCAGAATTAGTAGTTCATCAATATAACCCCTACGGCACTGCATTGCCTCAAATGCTAAGGTTTCAGACACGAGGATCCGGCAGGCTTCATTCTCATTTTCATGACTCAATCGTCTACTTTAATTTTCATTACATTTTTAGAGATGTCAACGCGATTCTACAATGGACTTTGAAACTTTCAAATAGAAACAGGTCCGCTACTTCCATGGAATCGATCTTCCCTTCCATCTGAGCATCAAATACAAGTCTGACGGCAGCTGCACTAAACCCCTGATTAAATTTAGTCCAATAAAGTTTTTAAAATCCAAACCAATTAATGATGCCCCCGGAGGCTGACATCACATATAAATCTGACAACGAGTGACTGGAATAAACAAAGCTTTGCGAGGTTCTGTTAGAAATGCACGGAATACCACAAGGATTGCTGTTTGCCGTTTACTATCCCGTCCTTGCCGCTATCGGGGTTCCAGGTTAAGTATTTTAGCCTGGCGTTATTCTGGGGGAATGTATTGATTAGCCTGGGTCACTGCTCTTCTATACGATGTATCTCTTTCATTATATTTTCATACCTTCCTCTGCCGTTTTTTTAAGGTGGATGTCTGGTTCTGTTCTGTCATTGAACTGCTATTTTGTGTGCGTTATCAGACTGTTTGCATGGTGTAATTGTAGTTATATTGTGTTAGATACACTGCAAGAATGT
Organism: Mustelus asterias; assembly: GCF_964213995.1. Taxonomy (NCBI): domain Eukaryota; kingdom Metazoa; phylum Chordata; class Chondrichthyes; order Carcharhiniformes; family Triakidae; genus Mustelus; species Mustelus asterias. The sequence continues at coordinate 39,008 of NW_027590554.1, forward strand.
TTGAACTGTAACCGTGTTATCACAGTGTGACTTTTTTTTCCAGTGTCTTAGCGGTATTGTGAGTGAATTACCATAAGGATGACAGGCAGTGTATACAGCCAGACTACTTATTTATTCATAGAATCATAGAAACCCTACAGTGCAGAAGGAGGCCATTCGGCCCATCGAGTCTGCACCGACCACAATCCCACCCAGGCCCTACCCCCACATATTTTACCCGCTAATTCCTCTAACCTACGCATCCCAGGACTCTAAGGGGCAATTTTTTTAACCTGGCCAATCAACCGAACCCGCACACCTTTGGACTGTGGGAGGAAACAGGAGCACACGGAGGAAACCCACGCAGACACGAGGAGAATGTGCAAACTCCACACAGACAGTGACCCGAGCCGGGAATCGAACCCGGGACCCTGGAGCTGTGAAGCAGCAGTGCTAACCACTGTGCTACCGTGCCGCCCCTCTATTCTCTCTATTGGAACAATTACCTTGGCGAGAATAGTACATTGTCATCAAGGTTCATGCAGTTATATTATGTTAGTGTCAATGTTACTGTCATGTAATCGTCACATTATCATTCCAGTTTACATGAAATGTCAATATGTTACTCACATCCAAGCTCCAGGGGAATAACCAAACTATGATTTCGGTGTGAAAGTACATGCATTGTGATTTGAAAACAATCTGCTGACAAATAGTCGCACTGTGAAAACGGGGTAATTTTAACTTACTGTGTTGTTACTGCCCTGTGTGAATTATCGGAAGCTTACCCTTGTCATGTGAGTTAACTGTCACACTGTTCTCCCAATATGAAAATGCGTTAGACAGTTACGGTGACAGCATTTTCCATAAATTATTGATTGTGTACTGATTATTGAAACACTAAATCATGCCAAAAGAATATCATGAATTTATTTATTGAAATGACGTTGCTGGCATTGTAGTCTACATTAGAATATTGCAATGCTTTACTGCTCCTTAATGAAAACATTTATTGTCACTGCAGAGGTAAATGATCGTCCTGTTAATCGTAATCTGTGCCCCCATACTTTAGATTCTCCAGCCATTGCAAACGCCTGTCAGTTTACTTCCTGTCATTGTCCTTCAGAACACTGGATGTTTCAATGAGATCAAACCTTATTCATCTAAACTCCGGGAAATATCGACAAAATGTAGTCAGCTACTCATCATGGACGATACTCTCATAAAAGGAACACGCATAGTGACCCTTAACTGTTCTGCCACAAATTCAAGTATTTCCGTCCTTAAATTGGGGACATAATGGAAAGATGCAGTTATGGTCACGCCAAATTTTGCGCAACTGTAGAAAGACATCTTTAATCCAGCTGCTGCACAATCCTTACAAGAAAGACCAATTTTACATTGTTACATTGCTGATTTATTAAACGCGACCAATCCTCAACCTTTCTACATTTATTTACAACATTTGAAGCCTCTTCTTGTGACATAATGTATTCCTTTAGTGAAATAGCAAGATTCGGGTGAATATTTCTCGCTGAGCTTTTCATTTTCAATGGCATTCATTCTTGTTGATTTTTTTGATTGTTTCTTGATTGTTCCCAACTGTTATTTCTGGCACTATGCTTTAATCTAATTATCCAACACAAATTATCCAGTTTTTCCCTGATAACAATGTTATCGGCTTCATCTAGGTTGATTTATTTTCTGAGTAGTTCAATCACATGGCTACCGCTGGAGAAACATTTACTATGATGCTACGAATCAGTCCTGCCACATTACACAATATCAGATGTCTGCATCATCAAGTTGTTTCTACAACATAGAAATATAGAAACGTAACATAGAAAGTAGAAGCAGGAGTAGGCCAATTTGCCCGGCGAAACTGCTCCACCATTCATTTTGATTATGGCTGATCATCAGAATCGGCATCGTGATCCCACCTTCTTGCCGTATCCCCAGATCCCTTTAGCCCCAAGAGCAATACATAATTTCTTCCTGAACTCGCACGATGTTTTGGCCTCAACTGCTTACTATTGTAGTGAATTCAACACATTCACCATTCTCCTGGTGAAGAAATTTCTCCTCACCTCAGTCCTTAACCTCACACTATGACCCTTAGTTCTGGACTCCCCCACCATGGAGAACATTCTATCTGAATCTACCCTGCCTAATTCTGTTTGAAATTTGTAAGTCTCCATGGGATCCCCTTCCTCTCGTCTCAACTTAAATGAAGTCAATCCTAACTGATTTAATCTCTCATCAAACCTGCCATCCCAGGAATCAGCCTGGTGAAACTCCTCTTCCATAACAAGGATATCCTTCTTCTGATAAGGGCACCGAGACTGCACATAGTATTCCAGCTGTTGCCTCACCATCGCCATGTAAAATTTCAGGAAAACACCCCAATCCCTATGTTGGAATCCTCTCGCAATGAAGACCATCATACCATTTGTTCTCTTTACTGCCTGCTGATACTCTTTGTTCTTAGCTCTGATGAAGTGTCATCTGGAGTCGAAACGTTGACTCTCTTCTCTCCCCGCAGATGCTGTCAGTCCTGTTTTCGTTTCAGATTCCAGCAGCCGCACTATTTCGCTTTTTGCATTCAGCATTTCTGTTTAGTCTTTCTCAATCTCTATGTCTTTCTTTGTTGCAGCTAACCTAGTAGTGATTGCGATCTTGTCAAGAGGAAGATGTGGTCTCTCCAGATGCATCACTTGCTATCTTGTTTCTATGGCGGCGACAGATCTACTGCTCCTTGTCAGCATGGTGATATTGAACAGGATTGCTGGTATCTATTTCCCATTCAGTTTTCTTTCCATCACGCCAGTGTGCAGCTTTCGTTGTGCCCTAAATTATGCTGGAATAGACAGTTCCGCCTGGTTAACGGTGGCTTTCACCTTTGATCGATTTGTAGCCATTTGTTGCCAGAAGCTGAAAATCAAATACTGCACCGTGAAGACAGCTGCACGGGTCATAACAATCGTGTCCATACTGATTTGTGTCAAAAATTCTTTCTTATATTTTGTATATGAACCTTTGGACGTAATTAACAATGTACCCTGGTTCTGTGGCGTAAAATCAATATTTTATACCGCGCCTGAATGGGTTGCATTTGACTGGATTCAGAGTATTTTAACCCCTTGGCTCCCATTCATTCTAATTCTCCTGCTCAATGCTTTGACTGTCAAACACATTATAGCGGCCAGTCGGGCTCGTAAGAGACTACGGACCGGGAACAATGGAGAGAACCAGAGTGATCCAGAGCTGGAAAACAGGCGAAAATCAATTGTTTTACTCTTTGCCATTTCAGGCAGTTTCATCATCTCATATTTAATATTCTTTATAACCATCCTTTACGTCCGAATAGCGAACGTGACTTATTTCTCAGGTTCTGATGTCAGCCAGTCTACATTTCTTCTGGAGGAATACGGATATATGCTTCAGCTTTTGAGTTGCTGCATCAACCCTTTCATTTACGCAGGGCCCCAGAGCAAATTCAGGGAGGAGTTAAAGAACGGGGTGAAATATCCACTGGTTTTAATTGTTAAATTATGTAAGAGATGAAAAGACTAAAATGAAACATGATTTTAACATTCTCGTCCACCTGATCTGATTTGTGTCTTGTCTCAACTTCAATGAGTTCAATGAAGTCAATCCTAACTGATTTAATCTCTCGTCATGTGGCAAACCTGCCATCCCAGGAATCAGCCTGGTGAAACTCCTCTTCTCTAACAAGGATATCCTTCGTCTGATAAGGACACCAAAATTGCACATAATATTCCAGCTATTGCCTCACCATCGCCATGTAAGATTCCAGTAAAACACCCCAATTCCTATTGTGAAATCCTCTCGCAATGAAGACCATCATAACAATTGTTCTCTTTACTGCCTGCTGATACTCTTTGTTCTCAGCTCTGATGAAGGGTCATCTGGACTCGCAATGTTGGCTCTATTCTCTCCCCGCACTTCCCATGTACATGTTCATTCACTCTGTAATCCTGACCAACTCTGTGAATTTATGAATGTCTAACAATGCCGTGCCCATTCCATATCGTTGTCTATTCTCAGTTATTTTCAAGTTCAATTGTTCGTGATCACTTTGGTCTGGTGCTTTCCTATCAGTCTCGTTTTGCCTGAACATTTTTCATTCATGTGAGGGGCTTAGAGCCTGACCTCTGTCCTGACAGTGGATGACACATTTAAATATTTATTAATTCCACTTAGATCCTTCTTAGTAACAGTTTGAACATTAGGTGCATTCCAGACCTGAAACACTCACTCTGTGAAAACGTGTGCATAATCATGTTGAATTTCGGAACAGTTCTCTGTGTGAAGGTGCAGAACAATTAACAGAACTTTACCAAAAATGAAAATTATACCAGGATAATACTATATACACCATTGACTGTACACTCCGGCACTTTGTCTTATTGCATCTTCAGAGTATCATTAGACTCCTGTCCGATAACCAAGCATTCAGAAAGAGGCTGATAAATTAGGCAAGGGACACTCCAGTGGTGGAGAATGTTGGAACCATTGGGCCAAAGTCAAATGCCAACACCCCCGCCCCCCCCCCATCCCAAGCTAAGCTGCATGTATCACATTTCATGTGTCCAATCGCACACACAGTTTCCCAAAAGTCTGTGGTTTAAAGATAATATTTAATTTGAATGATCAGCATCAATTTTAAAGAGATCCTCTCTGTCGCCAGGTCTTATCCCTAATGGATAGAGAGCTCAATTAAATATTGATTTCACCAGATGACTTCTGAATTTCCCACTTTGTGGTCCTCCAGCTCCCCTATTAGGAAAAACTTGCAGATTTTTACCTCAGCTAGTCCAATTAGATTTTATAAAATGGACACTATACCACCTTCCCTTCTGCCAGGAGAACATATGCGATTTGTATTATAATCCTTCAGATGCCAGTCAATCTATCCGCTTAACTATGTGCTGTATTTTCTTCTGTCTTCCATGAGCAGGTGCAATGTTCTGTAATATAAAGAATGAAAACGTCAATTTCAGTTCCATTGCGAAGTAACTCATAATGTGGCATGATTATGTATTTTTATCGTCTCAATGTTGATCTTCGATTGCATCCCAACGTCAGATGTCCATATTTATTGTTACGATATATTGTCAATCAGAAACAATTGATGCCTGATTTTCATGGAAAATATCTTTTCTGTGCTTCCTACGAATTCTTTCAAATTTATTGACTTCATGTGACACGATGTGCGCTTCACTACATTTAATAGATTCTATCCCTGGTCTGTCTGATTTACTAGTTTTTTTGTCACGTTCGTTTTTATGCTTTCAATTTTGCGATCTATCACTCGATAGGTTTTCTTGTTTTACTTACAATTGTAATTTCTCAATCTTCCCCCAGAAAGAAACTAGTTGCTGATCATTAATAGAGCATTCATTTTATTCTCTATAAGACTAGATATTTTTGAAACATGTGGCAAGCAAATAATAATTCCTCCTTCCATAGGCATGTATTTTTGATGTTAATTAAATCACCTTTATTCGTCTAAGAGTGGTGTCAGCATACGTAGATATGCAGCTCTCCATTTCTGCACCATACTGCATGACTTTTGGTATTGAATGCATTTAATTCATTTCCATTGTCTCCGGATGTTACGTGATTCATTTAGTTCATTGTCATTGTTGCCCTGGCAATCGATTATTTAAATTAACTGCAGACTTCCAGCTATCTAACGGCATGTCGTGCATTCGTTCTTGAACGATATAGTTGCTGTTCAAAGCACAAGGTCATTAATGGCACCAGTCAGTTATATGACTGACTGTAAATGATCGTCTGCTGCACATGCATACATGACTTAAATGCACAAAGTGCTCCTAATGAACTCAACTTAACACATTTATGCACAACCGAGGTGATAATGAGAAGCGAGGACAAGTATTCAAGTCAGGATGAAGAGGATTACGAAGAAATAGAGTATTGAAATGAACAAGAAGTATATTGTAACACCGAAGTTACTGATGGGGATTTTCTGTAAGACTTTGGTCAGATAAAAACACAAGAAGCAACAGCAGAACTGCAGGAATACGAAACATGTATGTGGTGTGAGTATTTGTCATTGGAACAAACCAGGTTGACATGACATGAAAAGGTGGAAGGAAAATATCAAGTAAAATAACTTAAAGCACAGATGCAATAAGTATAGAAATGAAACTTGAAGTGATCAGAGATCTGATCCAGGCGAGTTTCATCTGTGTATTTTATACTCATCGAGCAAAGCGATAGAAGAGGCAGTGCTGCATATATTTAATAATTCGGCATGAACAAGTGTAGTGCGGAGAAGATATTGTTTGCACACGTTATGTCTCTATGTAAAAACACAGCACATGCAAGATAGTCAGTGTCGATGGATCAGTTTATCATTCTCAGGGGAGAAACTAGCGAAATCATTCATCAATGAGAAAATGTGGCAAGATAGAAAACACAGATATGTTGTTTTTAATAAACAACGCGAGTATCGAAATGGAAAGTGCTTTTTGAGCGAGTTCATTGATATTTTGTAGCCTTTACATGCGTTAAAGTAAATGGTAATATAGGTGCATTTTATCAACATTTGCAAAATGCCTTCTAACAAGTGTCACATAATACACCGACAAAAGCTTTCAGAACATGGATTACAGGGGGCATACAGGAGAACAGATATCTGGTCTGCTGCAAAGCAGAAAGTCAATACCATGTGCAAACCTAATAATTTGGGAAGGGGGTCCAACATGGATTTCTGATGGGGAAACGACTCTGTGCACTTTTAAATTTCGAAATTGATGATTCTCCCCAGACACAACTTGCTATTTTTAAAGAGACATCGAGGGCTCCACGTAGTGCAAGATAATCATTTTTGAACAAGGTATGTGCCGAAATTTACATTATTTTACGTGATGTGGGTTTCGCTCAGGACAGAATTTATTGTCTATGCCGAATTGCCATTTTTGATTGTGGCAGTGAGCCATTTCCTTGAATGTTTGCAGACCATGTGTTATAGTTTCACACACAGTTGAGGAATTAGAGACCAATAAGAGGATATAAAGCATAATAAATTACAGGATGTTCACGCAGCAACAATAGATTAAGAGCAATATTGTTCTGATACAGGATGCTCTGTGATGTCGACAGTAACCTGCAGGCGATGAAGGTCCCATGCATCTGTTACTCTTGTCCTTCAAAAATATAGAAGGCACAAAATTGAATGGTGCTGTCCATGGTGACTTTTAAGTTGCTGCAATGGAAATTGCAGATGCTGCACCCTGCTGCCACTGTGAATACAAGGTGGAGGCACTGAATGCTGATGTATATAGATGGATTACTTTTCCTGTTGATGTCAAACTTGTTGTGTGTTGTTGGAAATACACCCCTCATCGGATTGTGCTTGTTCATTTAACAGAGGAGAGTTACCAATCCTTCAATACCATTGTGCCATGATTGATCCGCTGTACAAACCCAGCTTTCTGCCGTCCTTTCAAACACAAGGTGCCCCTTGCTAATTGAACGGTGTAAGAAGTGATAGTTTATCTATCATGCTTTTCCATGCTTATGAAGCCCCCTCATCTTTTCTTTGTCGTCATAGTGTATTACGTTATTGGTTGTGTGGTGAACAATCTGAGCTATTGTATATTTACTTCAAGTTGAGACAAACCACACTCAACACCTATTGTCGCAAGAGAGTGGTCAGCATACTCTCCTTGACTGGTTTTCCACAGCACAAAGTATGCTTTACATCCTCTTATTGGTCTCTAATTCCTCAACTGAATGATGATTTGCACTCAGCCGAATTCTCGCTCTCCCGACTGCGGTCTGACGAAAGAGCTTTGTGCTGATAAGAATAATTAGCTTCCCCCCAACCCGATTCTCCTCACCTCTTGCGACGAGGAAACGCCACAAGCACGTCCAAACTCGGATGAACGAATTGGGCTAGTGTACTCTCTATGATTCTCGGACACTGTGAAAATATTTTGCGCCGTTTGAACATAGAATCACACAGCGAAGGACAAAGCCATTCGGTCCATCAAGAGTGCACCAACAACAATCCCACTCAAGCCCTAACCCTGTAATCCCTCCTATTTACCCTGCCAATGCCCCTGACACTAAGTGTCAATTTAGCATGGCCAATCAACGTAATCAGAACATCGTTGGACTGTGGGAGGAAACCGGAGCTTTGAAGGAATCCTACGCTGCCACGAGTAGAATGTGGAAACTCCACGCAGACAGTGACCCAGCCCGTAATCGAATATAGTGCCTGGTGCTGTGAGGCAGCAGTGCTATCCACTCTGCCACAGTGATTGGCATTTGGTAGCATTCGCACAATACTACCAAAACGTGATTTATCCTTCAAATAATATACTCATTGATATATATCTTAATGTAGCTGAGATGAAGCCGACGATAACGATCGTAACTTGTTTGGTTAGATGCCCTTGGCTAATGCCAAGATGGTGCAATGTCACTTCCTCACAGAGGGAAGGCTTGGAGGGAGTGGGCAGGGGTTGATGAGTTATAGAACAGTACAGCACAGAACAGGCCCTTCGGCCCACGATGTTGTGCCGACCTTCATCTGAAACCAAGATCAAGCTATCCCACTCCCTACCATCCTGGTGTGCTCCATGTGCCTATCCAATAACCGCTTAAATGTTCCTAAAGTGTCTGACTCCACTATCACTGCAGGCAGTCCATTCCACACCCCAACCACTCTCTGCGTGAAGAACCTACCTCTGATATCCTTCCTATATCTCCCACCATGAACCCTATAGTTATGCCCCCTCGTAATAGCTCCATCCACCCGAGGAAATAGTCTTTGAACGTTCACTCGATCTATCCCCTTCATCATTTTATAAACCTCTATTAAGTCTCCCCTCAATCTCCTCCGCTCCAGAGAGAACAGCCCCAGCTCCCTCAACCTTTCCTCATAAGACCGACACTCCAAACCAGGCAGCATCCTGGTAAATCTCCTCTGCACTCTCTCCAGCGCTTCCACATCCTTCTTATAGTGAGGTGACCAGAACTGCACGCAATATTCCAAATGCGGTCTCACCAAGGTCCTGTACAGTTGCAGCATAACCCCACGGCTCTTAAACTCCAACCCCCTGTTAATAAAAGCTAACACACTATATGCCTTCTTCACAGCTCTATCCACTTGAGTGGCAACCTTTAGAGATCTGTGGATATGGACCCCAAGATCTCTCTGTTCCTCCACAGTCTTCAGAACCCTACCTTTGACCCTGTAATCCACATTTAAATTAGTCCTACCAAAATGAATCACCTCACATTTATCAGGGTTAAACTCCATTTGCCATTTTTCAGCCCAGCTTTGCATCCTATCTATGTCTCTTTGCAGCCTACAACACCCCTCCACCTCATCCACTACTCCACCAATCTTGGTGTCATCAGCAAATTTATCATTCGATATAAGTAAGCATTAAAACAATGGGTTACAGCCGATTTGGGACTGCTGTCTCAAGCACATCTTTTCTCACAGAGAATGCATGCCCTGGGGGATTAAAAGAAATATGTTCTCTTTACGATACTATTCTACGTGTGTTCGGTGTCCTGGGCAGGATATTGAAGCAATTTGGTGGTCGAAGCAAATTGTGGTCTGTACTTAATGTCTGAATCTTCATCAAGTTTGCAATATTTCACAGAGCTTTTACCACGCCACCCTCAGTTCAATCAGCTATGATCATTAGGCACTGAGGCAGGGTCCTGAAATAATGAAACTGAGGCAGTTTTTCAAAAGAAAGCTGTCGGGGTGAGTTGGGGAACTTTAAACGGTAGATGAAAAGGCATGTGAATCCAGAAAAAGATTCTCATCGCAGAGAGGAGAACGAGGTGAAGATTTCTGAGCAGTTTTGATGGCAACAAGTTTATGTCACGTGCAATTTTTTGCAACTGAAAGAAATGTAAAATGTTTGTTTTGTTTGATTTGTTATGATCCGAGTTGACAGCAAAACTGGATGGCCAGATCCCAGAAAGGAACCATTGATCAAAATATCGTAAGTTTTACCCTTTTTGTCCATAAAACGTGGAGGACCATTATCACAGTACAAAGAATTATTTTTAACAAGGAAACTATATTAATCGTGAGAAGTTGAATTGATGGAGAATATTAATGTATTCCCCCCTTAGTTTATGAATGCACACAGATTTCATGAGTCAGACGGTTTGCACTGTTCATCTGAAGCTACAATTTTCTCACGACCACAAAGTCCCTTCGAATTACAGAGATCTACTATTGTCAAATACACACTCTCCGCTCTGGGAGCAAGTTAAAGCTTGAGTTTTTCTCCTCTGAATACCCACAATTGAATGTCACATGAGAACTTTCAAGCTTCTGCCCAAAAAACCCGCTTCAAAATATTTTCTCATCATAATGTCTTCCCTGAGCTCTTTGCTTTTCGATATCCAGACAAGGTTATCCAAATGACAGTTTTGAACAAAGCTTCCACTCCACTTTTAACAGGCAATCCAATGCATGATTTTGCACCAATTGCTTTCAGAATTATTTGTCTTGACTACAAAACAAACTTTCCACAATTGTTTTGGCAGGAAGCTCATCTAAATGGCTAACCAAATTTCGCATATGGAGCTGAGGGTGGATTCACAGCGGAGTATCCTTTATGATGAACAAGTCATGGATAACACGTTCAATGAAGTGTGCACAGCGCAGGTGAAGATTGAACACACATGAAAGACATGCGTGCCCAATAGGCAGACTAAAGGAAAGCAAGTAGCGCCGAAGTCCCCTAAAGCTAGCCCCCTTTCTAACAGATACAACGTTTTGGATCCGTTTGGGGAAATGGCTGCGTAGGGGCAATCGGTGGCAGCCAATGTCATGGCACCAAGGATGCGTCTTCTCCACAACATGCGAGAGGAAGAAGAAGGACAGTTCTATAGCTGTAGTGAATTCAATTGTAAGGATGGAAAACAAGCTGCATTGCCGCTACATCAGAGGCTTCCGGATGGTATGTTTCCTCCCAGATGCCAGAGGTAGCGTTGTCACTTGAGGGCTGCAGGGTATTCTGAAGCTGGAGGCCAAATAATCAGATATCATGGCACATAAAGGTAGCAGCGATAACAGTAGAAAAAGTGGTGAGGTCCAGCAAGCACAATTTTTGGATCTACGGTAGCAATTCCAGGATTAATGCCGGTGCCACATGCTAGTGAGTTTAGAAATAAAAGGTTTTGTCCAACACATGGCTATAGAGTTGGTGCAGAAGGGAGGATTTTAGATGTCTGGGACATTGAGACCTCTTCTGGGGACGGTGCAACCTGAACAAGGCTGAAGGAGCTGAAACGAAATGGGACCGATGTCTTTGCAGGGAGGTTTGCTCGTGCACTGGCTCATGCTGTTGGGGAGAGTTTGAATTAACTTGGTAGGGGAGTGGAATCGCAAGAGAAGGTTCAGCAGGGGGGAATGCAACCACTAAATTAGAGGAAGAAGCGAGTGCGTCAAGAAGGTATCGAGGTTCTAGGCCCTTTATGGCAGAAGGGAGTTTGGCAAGATTGGATTGTATTTATTTTATTTCAAGGAATCTGACGAACACGAACAGAGTAGATGAATTGAGGCACATATTGAACCATGGGGGTGTGATGTCACTGATGTCACCGCGACATGATTGAGAGAGGGGCAGGATAGGAAGATCAACATTTCAGGATGTATGATGGTCAGGTAGGACAGGGAAGAAGGTGAACGTGGAGGGGGATGAGGGAATCGATTGCAGCTGTACGGAGATTTGACATATTACAAGGCTCAAGAAGCCATCTTAGAGGATGATACGATGATACGATGGCCCAGTAATTAGCATTGCTGCCTCATAGAGCCAAGGAATCAGGTTAAATTCCGGCCTTAGGTAACTGCGTGATGATATCATGTCCTCCTGTGCTTACTCCCAATGTTCCAGTTTCCTCACAAAGTCCAAGGTTGTGCAGATTGATCATGCTATCTTGTCCCTCAGTGTCCAAAGATGTGTAGTTCAGTTGGATGACCCATGATAAATATGCGATGTTATGGGGATTCGCTGCAGGTAGCAGATCCCTTCCAAGAGTCGGTGCAGAATTGATGTACTGATGACTTCCTTCTGCACTGTAGGGATTCTATGATTCTGTCAGTCTGAGAAAAGCACAAGCGCAGATTTGTAGGCAAATGTCCCAGAAGTGTGAAAGAAATATGATCGGAATAGTGGGGGATTTCAGCTTCCCTAACGTTAACGGGAAGAGTTATGGCGTTAAAGCTTTAGAGGGAGCACAACTCTCCTTAAAATGCTTCCCGAGGAAGCATTTAGACAGAAGATCCTGTAATTAGTTGTAGGTAAGGACCCCAGGCATTTGATTGAAATATTGGTGGGGGAATATTTGGCAGACAGCGATCATAACGCAGACATATTCAAGATTGGTTTGGGAAAGGACACGTATTGGCCGGAAATCAAAGTGATTTTACTCAGGTCAGACACGGGTTGGCCAGTACAGACACGGAGCAGACACTTTTATGTAAATCTGCGGCGGAACAGCGTTCAAACTGGAAACAGGGAGATTGTCGGACTAACATGTTCCAAAAGAGTAAAGCGATGGGAAATTTTAATCGAGTGAACCCTGCATATGGGGGAATATACCACACTGAATTATGAGTAAAGCGGAAGCTTGTGGTAGATATTGAGGGTACAAAACAAAAGAAGACCCGAAAGAGAAGAGAACGTGCAAGACAAAACTTAAACGAAGAGTGAAAATGGGTCATGAAATGATACTGATAGATAAAAAAGAACGTCCCAAGGACTTGTAGAATTTAAAAAAAAAATAGTACTTTTGTAGTTGACGGAGATTTACAAAATCATGAGGGGTCTGGGAAGAGTAGATCAGGAGATACTGGTCCCATGCGTAAAACTATCAAGAACGCGAGGGCACAGACAAAAATGATTTGCAAAATAAGGAAATCAGAGGTGAGTTATTTTTCACACACATTAATGTTTTTGGTCTGGAATGCAGGAACTGAAAGTGTGGTGGAGGCAGTTTGAATCGAAGCATTCAAGATGCCATTGCATGATTATATGAAACTGTGTCAGTGGTGCGGGGAAAAGGCAGGAGAATGGCAATAAGTTATGAACTGGTTTGGGGAGCCGGTACAAACACGATGGACCCAATACTCTCCTTCTCTCGTAACAGTACACTGATACTGTGATCTCCTTGAATTGGGAAGATTGACCTTCAAACACAACAATCATCTTACTTGGTGCTAAGTGTGGCCCAAACGAGCGGAGAGTTTTCCCCTGATTCCCATTGACACCAATATTGAGAGCGCTTCTTGATTCCACACTCGGTCAAATGCTGCCTGGTTATGAAGACACTTCCACCTCAACTCTGAATTTCATCTTTGAACCAAGACTATAATGAGCTCAGTGAACCTGTCTGAATCCAAATTGGCAGTCACTGAGCTGGTTATTGCTGAACAATTACACTTTGATAGCGCTGTTGAAGCGACCTTCCTTCACTGCAATTATGTTTGAGGGTAGTCAAATGGTCCCATAATTGACCGGATTGGATTTGTCCTCTTTATTGTATGCAGAGCATACTTGGCCATATGGTGCCCACGAAGGACTAATCACCAATGTCAAAAAGCTATTTTTTTCACATCAAACTAGGGACAAACGAATGGCAGCTATCCCCTCGTCTGTCTGAACACCATGGTTCCTGATAAAGATGAGAACTTGATGAATTCCTACCGGCATATAGGGCACTTGAATAACCTACTCCCGGCTGAACCCTCCAGTGGATCATCAGAGCACAAATCTACCAGAACCTACTCCTAAATTGGATTAAGGTGTGTAAAACATCCATCGCTGCATTACATTCTGGCCAAAGTGATACTTCCCTCGCAGGCACAGAACAGGAAGTCTTAATTAACCCCAAATGTTCCACATCCAGAAGCACGCCACACCACTACCCAAAACACTGCATTGCTTTCAAAGGCTAGCTCTCCTCTTAAAAGGTTGTACACCCTCACTCGACAATGGTGAAATGTGACAGACAAATAGATAGATGGGTAGACACATAGAGAGGCCGAGAGAGAGGTGGAGAGAAGAGAGAGAGAGAGATGAATAGATAAATGGTTGGAGAGAGAGAGATGAATAGATAAATGGTTGGAGAGATGAATGGACGGATGGACGGATGGACGGATGGGTGGATGGGTGGATGGGTGGATGGACGGATGGACGGATGGACGGATGGACGGATGGGTGGACGGGTGGATGGGTGGACGGGTGGACGGGTGGATAGGTGGATGGGTGGATGGATGGATGGATGGATGGATGGATGGATGGATGGATGGATGGATGGATGGATGGATGGATGGATGGATGGATGGATGGATGGATGGATGGATGGATGGATGGATGGATGGATGGATGGATGGATGGATGGATGGATGGATGGATGGATGGATGGATGGATGGATGGATGGATGGATGGATGGATGGATGGATGGATGGATGGATGGATGGATGGATGGATGGATGGATGGATGGATGGATGGATGGATGGATGGATGGATGGATGGATGGATGGATGGATGGATGGATGGATGGATGGATGGATGGATGGATGGATGGATGGATGGATGGATGGATGGATGGATGGATGGATGGATGGATGGATGGATGGATGGATGGATGGATGGATGGATGGATGGATGGATGGATGGATGGAAGGATGGATGGATGGATGGATGGATAGATGGATGGATGGACAAATGGATGGACAAATGGATGGACAAATGGATGGATGGGTAGATGGACGACCAACGGACGGCCGGATGGATGGATGGGGAGAGAGAGAAGGATGGACGGAGGAGTGAACGGACGGTAAGGAGCATTTCACAGACTGAAAATAAATTGCATTATCATTAGTTCATCCTATGCGCAAAGTTTAAAAAAATTAACAAATTGTTTTAGTGGATAAGTCACCAAATTCTTTAACTCGGCTCTGATTTTACTCTGGGTCCCAGCATAAGTCAATGGGTTAATGCAGGAACACAAAAACAGAAGCATATATCCATTTTCCTCAAGATTAAATGTATCACTGAAACTAGAACCTGAGAAATAAGTAACTTTCACAATTCGGACATAGATGATAGTTATAAAAAATAACAAGTACAACAGGATGAAATTTCCTGAAATGGTGAAGAGTAAAACAATGGACTTTTTCCGCTTGTCCACCTCTGGGTCACTCTGATTCTTTCCATTGTTCTGGGCCCGGAGTCTCCTGCGGGCTCTATTGGCCACTAGAATGTGTCTTACCGTAAGAGCATTCAGCAGCAAAATCAAAATGAAAGGAAGGATAGGGGTTACAATACAACGCATCAAGTCATAAGCAGCCCAGAAAGGGGATGTGTAAAATATTAACTTTACGTTGCAGAGCCAGGGTACATTGCTAATTATGTACATGGGCTCATAAATAAAGTACACAAAGACATTTTTTACACAGGTCAGTGTGGACACGATTCCAATGACCCACGTCGCCACATTTTCATTGCAATATTTAACTTTGAGCTTCTGGCAGCAAATAGCCACAAATCTATCAAACGTGAAAGCGACGGTTAACCAGACAGAGCTGTCCATGGCGACACAATTTAGGGCTGTACGGAAACTGCAAACTGGTGTGACAGACAAGAAGCTGGATGGAAAAAACATTCCAGCAATCCTGTTCAATATTACAGCAGATATTATGAGCAGGAGATCCGCCACCGCCATCGACACCAGGTAATACGTGATACATCTGGAGAGACCACAACTTCTTCTAGCGAGGATCATAATCACTGCTGTGTTAGCTGCAATAGAGGGAAAGAGATTGTGAGAATTTGTGCATGAGATAGCGTGAGAACAAAGAACAAAGAACAATACAGCACAGGAACAGGCCCTTCGGCCCTCCACGCCTGCGCCACTCATGTGCCCAACTGGACCATTCGTTTGTATCCCTCTATTCCCAGTCTGTTCATGTGGCTATCTAGATAAGTCTTCAACGATCCCAGCGTGGTCGCCTCAATCACCTTGCTTGGCAGTGCATTCCAGGCGCGCACCACTCTCTGTGTAAAATACGTTCCCCTGACATCTGTGTTGAACCTTGCCCCCCTCACATTGAACCCGTGACCCCTTGTGTTCGTCACCTCAGACCTGGGAAAAAGCTTCCCACTGTTCATCCTATCTATGCCCTTCATAATTTTATACACGTCTATTAGGTCGCCACTCATCATCCGTCTTTCCAGGGAGAACAACCCCAGTTTACCCAATCTCTCCTCATAGCTAAGACCCTCCACACCAGGTAACGTCCTGTTAAACCTTTTCTGTACTCTCACCAAAGCCTCCACGTCCTTCTGGTAGTGTGGCGACCAGAACTGGACACAATATTCCCAATGTGGCCTAACCAATTTTCTATACAGCTGCAACATCATATGCCAACTTTTATATTCTATGCCCCATCCAATAAAGGCAAGCATGCCATATGCCTTCTTGACCAACCTCTCCAGCTGTGCTGCCACCTTTAAGGATCTGTGGACTTGTGCACCCAGGTCCCTCTGTGTGTCTATACTCCTGATGGTTCTGCCATTTATTGTATAGCTCCCACTAACATTTGATCTACCGAAATGCATCACTTCGCATTTATCTGGATTAAATTCCATCTGCCATTTCTCCGCCCAATGTTCCAGCCTATCTATATCCTGCTGTATTCTCTGACAATGTTCATCACTACCCGCAACTCCAGAATCTGTGTCGTCCGCAAACTTACTGATCACACCAGCTACATCTTCCTCCAAATCATTTATATATATATACATCACAAACAGCAGAGGTCCCAGTACAGAGCCCTGCGGAACACCACTAGTCACAGACCTCCAACCGGAAAAAGACCCCTCCACTGTTACCCTCTGTCTTCCATGGCTAAGCCAGTCCTCCACCCATCCAGCTAGCTCACCTTTTATCCCGTGCGATTTAACCTTTTGCACCACCCTGCCATGAGGGACCTTGTCAGACGCTTTACTAAAATCAATATAGACGACATCCACGGCCCTTCCCTCGTCAATTGTGGAAAGTTCATCGCCACAAAACAATTCATGATATTGCATGCTGTGTGATAGATGCAAAATTTATACCTGATTTCAGGGACAATTGTTTCTGCTTAATAATAATATTTTTGTTAATAATAAAGAATGTTAACGAAAGTGACTGTATCTTTAATGAGACCTGACAGAGGAATAATGGGAAGCATATCAAAACCAGCACTGAAGCATTAAATGCACAATACAACGACATGAAAACAAATAATTTAAATAATATTGGAGAAGGTAAATTGGAAAATACCAGCATTAAGTGTGGAAGCTAATAAAGCCACGGATTATATTTCAATGGGTATTAAATGTGGCTCCATGAATGACAGCAAAATTATTTACTGTTGGAAAATTTTGCAGTGAATTTTCTCGAATAAATTTTTAAATAAACCGACAATTATGAGCAGTTCGTCTGAACTTGTGGAGGAGATTTAAGAAGCAGCGCGAAGACTGAATTCTATCCCTGATAATCATCTGAAATATCCGGTGATATATAAAACAATACTCTAAATACGAGAAATTTGACCAGTTATGTTGCTTGACTCATTGCAGAAAACAGAACAATTTGAAACGATGCTGGGTTCTAAGACAGCAGAAGCTGCAGTAAATATGAAATAGGAATCCAGTGCTGAGCCAATGAGTGTTTAGCAATGGAAGCAGGCACATGTTGTTGTGAGTTGCGGATAAATAACAGACATTCATCAAATGATAACTGTTCGCATTATCTAAGCTCTTTACATATCCCTGCCTAACAAATCTCTTGGATGAATTTAGTACAACAATTCTGGTGTTCTTCGATGGTTCAGTGTTTTCAACTAATACATAATCTGTGGGATTGTTTCACTAATTTCAACTTCAGCAGCTCAATAGATTCGCGTTATTACAGTGACAGCAGTTTCATAATTCAACATCGTCAACTGTTCAAATAAAACACAATGACTCAATTTGTACTGAGATCCCATAAAACCATGGATTAGAATCCCGACAGTTCAGTAAGAGGCCATCCAAGCAATGGAGTCTTTACTTACTTCGGTCAGAACATCCACACTTCGTGTGTGTGGAAACCCACACACACACACGAAGAATGTGCAAACTCCACTCAGACAACAACCCAAATCTGGAATTGAGCCCCTGTTCCTTGTGCTGTGAGGCAGCAGTGCGAACCACAGTGCCCCTCTGCTGCTCAGTTTGAGAATTCGCCCAGAGGAATATTGTCAACGCCAACACAACTATCATAATAACACACAACAACTGTATAAATAACAACATTGAATTGTTTTAACCATTATAGCAGAACGGTAAATCAATCAGAATGAATAACACAATAAAACTTCCACTGTCAGATGTTACTGGTGAATGGGACAATTTATATTACCAACTGATGAAATGGTACCTGTCACAGCACGGTTGTACAAGGTTAACGCGGTGCAATCATGTATTTAATGTGAAGAAACTACGGTAAGATGGAAAATTATACCGTTAAATTTGTTGAATTTATGGAATGAACATCAAAAAATTATGTCAGGGAATAGAATAAATTATAATGTCAAATAAGGAATTGTCTGAAGAAGTAGAAACAGGACACTTTTGAGGAATAAGTTAAAGGGCAGAAAATAGAACTTCGACGGGGAAACTTATGTCCCTTTCAATCAGAGGAGGAACTTGGTTCTGTAGAGGTAAGTGGTGATAAATTGGGGGAATTTATGCAGCCAATCAATAATTTTTTGGCAGCTACTAAATAAATGAGATATTTTACCTGAAACTCCGATAGCTGCTATGACTGGATAATAAATGGCAAACACCAGACCTTCTGGTATTCCGTGCATTTCTTCCAGAAGCGCTGATCGCGGTCTGCACTACATTGAAAAATTGTCATATTTATACCTGATGTCAGGCTCTAGGGATATAATTAGATTTCTTGATCTTTTGCATTAATTAAATTTAAGAGAACAAACAGATGATTGCAACAACGGCAAGGTGACACAGTGGTTAGTACTGTTGCCTCATAGAGCCAGGGACTCGGGTCCAATTCATGCCTTGGGTCACTGTCTGCGCGGAGTTTGCACATTTTAACCCTCACCCTAACTCTAACCTTATAACTAAAACTAACCCCAACCCTAACTAACCAACTAACCCGAACACTAACATTAACGCTAACCCTCGATGACATAAAGCCAGTAAAAAACAAGAATACGGACCTTAGACTAGGGGAAAATAAAGAATCAGAACAAAACAAAGAAAATATCACATCACGTAAGAAGAAAACAGCCTCGTAGACAGAGACTAATCTCTCCCTAACCTGCAGACAAAAATATTCTTTGCATCCCCCAGAACGCAACACCACCCTGATGATACGAAGAGCTCCCCCAAGCCCCGCCCCCCGCCCATAACACTACACGTACCCAAAACCATCAAAAGGATGCCCTGCCCCATAAATAAAACCCTTCTACCCAAGCCCAACACCATTATCAAAAACGTCCCACCAACCATCTACCTAGTCCACCTCGACCCTCCCACTTCCCCCCTCACGAATCAATAAGAAAAACCCGAAAGAAGCTGCTCTCCCTTACCATCTGACCAGAAAGTATACAAGGACGAAAGGCAGCCACACCTGAAGACTTATCCACCGCCAGACACTGCCAAAACCTCCAAAAAGAGACCAAGAGCCCACCACCGGCACAAAATATCACAGGGGAAAAAGGGAGTATCCCTCCCACACAAACACCAGGAATGGAACGCAAAGACTGACCCAGGAATCAAAAGACTAAAAACGGTTACCACACAGTGCATAAGGGAACAACAGAGATTCGAAAGCAGAGCCAAAAAAACCAAACACCCGCCCACTCAGCTAAAAAATCCTCAACCCACCCTAACCCCAGAACCATAGATTAAGGAACATAAAACTGAGAACACAGCACACCGTTTCCCTCTCAGTCAATGATTGGAAGGGGGCGAATTCCAAAAACACAGAGAACCAATGAGATGCAACAGCTTCCTGTCACTCGAGGACAAGAAGGGGCAATATTTAAGCCCATATACAGGACACCTAGAGAGGGGAAACGTCTTTAACCCGCAGAGTTAGCAAGGAGCACGGGCTGAACACAGAACACTCACTCACCCCAAAACTGCTGGACGAAACAATGTCGGAAAATGGCAACGAAAAGCACACAAATGACAGAACAGTGAGAACAACTCTCCCTTCCCTTGATGAAGCGTAAGGAAGCAGCGAATCCGGTCGTGATGAACACTAAATAAGCAGGATTTAACCCCAGTTGGGACTGGAGAGGAAAGGTAAGAATGGCCAGTCGCTATTCATCGCCAGCCTGGGAAGTGGGCCGAACGGGAGCTAAATGAACCTCAGCTTAATCTGGTCTCGACCCCTGCAGCCCGAGGGTGAGTGAATCTTCTACATCCACACAAAAATAATGATTCTTGGACGGTGTCCTGGACACAGTCCGCGGATTGATATAGATTCACCTTAATCAATGGGGTAATCCAAAACACATAGGGACCTATTAGAAGAGTCGAAATAATCCACTTGGAGAAGTGTAAACCACTAAACCAAAATATAAATCTGCATGTTTTCAAGCAAGATATAAAATGGAGGGCACACTGGCCAGATGGCGACTCTGTACGGTCCACGGGCAGGTCTCGGAAAAATGCAAATCATTAAGTATTCGATCACCGGAAACAATAGGAAAAACCTGGACAAGGATGAGTCGTCCAACTAAGAAAAGGGCACTCCCTTAAACATGCGGATGCGTATATTCCATGAATCACCTTGAACAATGGAACGAACCCTGTACACAGAGTAACACAATATCACTGACAAAATGAATTCTCCACACAAGGGCAAAAACTAACCCACTGGATCACTTTAAAATAATAAAATACATGTGAAATCATTAATTTATGGGCCGGGACGGTGACACAGCGGTAGGCACCGCTGCCTCACAGCGCCAAAGACCGGGCTAAATTCTTCACTTGGACCACAGTGCGGAGTTCGCACGTTCTCCCCATGTCTACGTGGGTTTCCTCCAGGTTCTCCGGTTTCCTCCCATACTCCAAAGATATGTATTTTATCTGGATTGTCCGTGATAAATTCTCCCTCGCTGTACCCGTTCACAGTAACTTAATTGCATCGTTAATATAAGCCTATTGGGATCCTAATTAAGAAATAACTAACTGGTCAAATAAGCCATTTTTGTACTACCGAAAGTTCTTGCCTCCTGCGAAACCCATAAACCATCCAAATAAACGAGGATGTCCCTAGACTCCCTCGCTCTGCCAACCAATGCCCCCACACTACGCAAATCCACACAACACCTTCCTGCCCACCGCAACATAAAACACTCACAAATAAAAGGTCACTCCATCCCAACTGGTCCGGGAGCCTCTCACCCCGCCCACCCTAGCGGACAGACACGAGAGGCGAAAATGTCAACACATGGGAAGACAACAAACCACCCTTCAAACCACAACATAACCACCAATTTCTCGATCAGGAAAGCCCCAGGAATTTTTCGCCCCACCCTCTGAGCTCCCCTCAGTCGCCCACCTGCTACCACGAAACCCAACTGCACCCCCCCCCCCCTCCACCCCCGGAAAAAAAACAGAGTCTGACTCAGCAACAGACACAAAACCTATCCAACCAGGAAACCCACAAAAAACTCTCCAGCACACATATTACCTTAAGATTCACCCCAAATGCACAGAAACACATAAACCCCAACCTCACCACCCCCTCTGCCAACACACACCACCTCAACAACTACCTCCCCGCAACCACCTAAATACGGCAGAACTCGACCATCACTCTGTTTCCCTCCTCTCTCCCCACAACCCCACCTTAATTCCACTCACACGAGATTTTAATTGCATTTGACTGCGTCATTTTAAACACTTTGACTGCGTCGCCATTCACCATCCCGCACAAGAAAAAGCAAACAAGAGTAATCATATTTATTTTTTAAAAAAGCAAAAGGCCCAGGAGACAAGAAGACAATAAGCCAAAATATAAGGGCAAGACATCACCAGGAGCATCATGGGTTGGACGTGGGCCGAAAGCAAAATGGCAGAAAACAAAGAAAAGGGGACATGTCCTCTCTCTGTCCGACTCCAAAAACCTAACCAATGCGTTCCTTCAATCCACAGGAACCACTATTCTCATCGTCCTAATATTTGTTTAAATTCTGAAACCTCACTCAGTGGATGACATCAGGAGGGGGACTCCCTGCCATCTGTGGCTTTTCTGGCACGGTGGTACATTAGGTAGCACTGCTGGCTCACAGTGCATTCGTCCAGAATTGAATTCTGGTCACTGTCTGTGTGGAGTTAGCACATTCCCCCCGTGTCTGCGTGTGTGGAAAGAAACCGAGCTCCCAGCGCACAGTGCAAAGATGTGCGGGTTAGGTGATTGACCATGTTGCATTGCCCGTAGTGGCAGGGAGCAAACAGGGCACATATGTGGAGTTACGGGGATAGGGCCTGTGTGGGATTGTTGTTGGTGCAGACTCGATGGGCCGAATGGCTACCTTCTGTACTGCAAGGCTTTCTATATTTCTGCCACTGAGCTCTTGGAATTCTGAGCAATCGTCCTCTGGGGCTGATGCAATGACGCCAGGAGAGTCATTCGCTGCACCATCTGCAATGTGATTATGGTAGAATTTGGTGAAATTTTCTCAGTGTACCACGTTCTGAGGATTTTGATTAAAATGACCTTCAGCAAAAACAATCAGCGGCTTTATCAAAGAAAGCAAGATCCTACCAAGATCTCAACTTGCATCGCTGGATTCAGAGTCCAGAGTTCTGGCCATTGCAACACAGAACCCAGAAGCCAGCTGCAAATGTTCACTCAAAGCACGTGAGCCCTTTCATTCAATGTGGCAGCAACAGCAGGGAGGTCAAATGCTTTGAGCGGCCATTTGCAGACGGCTGCAATGTTCAAGGTTCTCTGGTCCAATGGTGAGCACTCTGAACAAGACGGATCCTTGCTTTTCTTTGACATTGCTGAGGGTTGATTCGTTGATGGACATTTCGTTTAAATTTCTCACAGAGCAGCAATGCGGATGACAATTTTGGCAGCCAGTTCAGCTGCTTTTACATTGCACATTGCTGAGTCTCTGGCGATAGATGCCTGCACCATCAGTGTTTTTTTCCCCCATCTTTTCGCCACTCTTTTACTCCTCTGTTGCAACAAAGGGGCAGTTGGTGTCACACAACAACCCCATTGGACTGGAGTCCGGCAATTATTGATCAGGTGTGTGAGTTTCTGTGTGTGTGTGTGTGTGCGTGTGTGCGTAGGTGCGTTTTGGGAGATCGGAGTGTCTTACGTCAGAGTGCTGTCGGTTCCATGGTGTAACGGTTCACACTCTGGACACTCGCCATCCGAACTCTTGTTTAAATTGGGACTGGTGACTGAGTGAATGGCACCCGTAGGTGGACCCCCTGTCCGCTGTGGTTTTCCTGCCTCTCAGCGGTTTGTATTCTTGAACAACCGTCCTCTGGGTCTGATGCAATGACGACAGGGGCGCCATTCGTTGCATCGTCTGCAAAGTGATTGCGATGGAATTTGCTGAAATTTCCTCAACGTCTACAAAAGGTGACAGCGGGAAAATCAGTACGGAACCAGTAGAAATGGCAGAGGTGCTTAATGAGTTTTGCCTCGGTTTTCACAGAGGAGAAGGACATGGCTGGATGTACTGTGGGCTTGCGGTGGACTGAAAAGATTGAGTATGTAGACTTTAACAAAGAGGTTGTGCTGTAATCTTTGAATGGCATCAAGATAGATGAGTCGCCGGGTCCGGATGGGATGTACCCCAGGTTACTGTGGGACACGAGGGAAGAGATTGCAGAGCCTCCGGCGATGCTCTTTGCGTCGTCGATGGAGACGGGAGAGGTGCCGGAGGATTGGAGGATTGCGGAAATACCGACCGGTGAGTCTAACCTCAGTGGTTGGTAAGCTGATGGAGAAGATCCTGAGGGACAAGATTTATGAGCATTTAGAGAGGTTTAGTATGCTCAAGAATGCTCAGCATGGCTTTGTCAAAGGCAAATCGTGCCTTACGAGCCTGGTGGATTTCTTCGAAAATGTGACTAAAGACATTGACGAAGGGAAAGCGGCAGATGTGTTTTATATGGACTTTAGCAAGGCGTTCGATAAGGTCCCCCATGCAAGGCGTCTAGAAAAAGTGAGAGGGCATGGGATTCATGGGGCTGCTGCCCTGTGGATCCAGAACTGGCTTCCCCAAAGGAGGCAGAGAGTGTGTATAGATGGGTCTTTTTCCAAATGGAGGTCGGTCAACAGTGGTGTGCCCCAGGGGTCTGTTCTGGGACCCTTGCTGTTTGTCATTTTAATAAATGACCTGGATGAGGAAGTGGAGGGATGGGTTGGTAAGTTTGCCGACGACACGATGTTTGGTGGGGTTGTGGATAGTCTGGAGGGATGTCAGAAATTACAGCGTGACATAGATAGGATGCAAGACTGGACGGAAAAGTGGCAGATGGACTTCAACCCAGATAAATGCGTAGTGGTCCATTTTGGCAGGTCAAATGGGATGAAGGAGTACAATATAAAGGGAAAGACTCTTAGTACTATCGAGGATCAGAAGGACCTTGGGGTCCGGGTCCATAGGACTCTAAAATCGGCCCCGCAGGTGGAGGAGGTGGTTAAGAAGGCGTATGGTGTGCTGGCCTTTATCAATCGAGGGATTGAGTTTAGGAGTCCGGGGATAATGTTGCAGCTATATAAGACCCTCGTCAGAGCCCACTTGGAGTACTGTGCTCAGTTCTGGTCGCCTCATTACAGGAAGGATGTGGAAAAGATTGAAAGGGTGCAGAGGCGATTTACAAGGATGTTGCCTGGATTGTGTGGCATGCCTTATGAGGATAGGCTGAAGGAGCTCGGTCTTTCCTCCTTGGAGAGACGTAGGATGAGGGGGGACTTAATAGAGGTGGATAAGATGTTGAGAGGCATGGATCGGGTGGACACTCAGAGGCTTTTTCCCAGGGTGGAAATGGCTGCTACGAGAAGACACAGGTTTAAGGTGCTGGAGTGTAGGTGCAGGGGAGATGTTAGGGGGATGTTTTTCACACAGAGGGTGTTGGGCTAGTGGAATCGGCTGCCGTCAGTACTCGTGGACGCAAACTCAATAGGGTCTTTAAAGAGACTCCTGGATGAGTACATGGGACTTAATAGGATGGAGGGTTATAGGTAGTCCTAAAAGGTAGGGATATGTTTGGCACAACTTGTGGGGCCGAAGGGCCTGTTTTGTGCTGTAGTTGTCTATATTTCTATGTTTCTATGTTTAGTTTTCCACTTTGAGAATTTTAAATAAACGTCGCTTCAGCAAAATCATTCCCGACTTTAGTAAAGGAAGGCAAGGTTCTACCGATATTTTAGTTAGGTTCATTGGATTCAGAGTCCAGAGTGCTCACCATTGCACCATAGACCCAGGTACAGGACCACTAGTTCCAAATGAGGGCACACAAATAGTTTGACCTCTTTTATTCAATTACCAGCTTTATCCACCTGTCGTGCGACATTCAGGGACCGCTGTACATGCGCACTAATGCCCCTCTGAGATTCCCAGAGTCCTGCATTTATCATGTATTCCCTTCCCTTGTTTGTCCTGCCTGAGCACATCACCTCACACTGATCCGGATCGGATTCCATTTGCAACAGATCAGGCCATCTGACCAGCTCGTCTATATCCTCCTGTGTACCAAGGCTATCCTTCGCCCTATCTATCACCTCGCCAATGTTTGTATCATCCGCGAACATACTGCTCAAGCTTTGACCATTCAAATCGAAATCACTCACTTAAACCAAAGAAGCAAGAACACTGACCCCTTCGGGCCCTCAGAAGACATAGTCGTCCAGTCTGAAAACCTGCCCTCAACCATCACCGACTGCTGTCTGCCATAAGAGTTCATAAGATATAGGAGCAGAATTAAGCCATTCGGCCCATCGAGTCCGCGCCGCCATTCGATCATGGATGATATGCTCTTCATCAGCATTTTCCTGCCTTCTCCCCATAACCCTTCAACCCATTGCCAATTAAAAATCTGTCTAACTTCTCCTTAAATTTACGCACTGCCCCAGCTTCCACCGCACTTTGGAGCAGCGAATTCCACAGAGTCAAAACCCTTTTGGGAGATGTAGTTCCTCCTCAACTCTGTTTTAAATTTGCAACCCCTTATCCTAAGGCCATGACCTCCCGTCCCAGAAGGTCCCACCAAACGAAGCATTCGCTCCACGTCTACTTTATCCATGCCTTTTATCATCTTGTATACCTCAATTTGTTCTCCCCTAATTCGTCTCAATTATAGAGTGTATAGGCCTAAATTGTTCAATTTCTCTTCATACGACAAACCCTTCATCTCTGGAAGCAATCTTGTAAACTTCCTCTGAACTGCCTCCAATGCCACTACATTTTTCCTCAAATAAGCAGAACAGAACTACGCACAATACTTCAGGCGCGGCCTCACCAATACCTTCTATAGTTGCAGCAATACTTCCTTGCCTTTATATTCTATTCCTTTAGCTATAACTGCCAACATTCCTTTCACTTTCTTTATCTGCTGTACCTGCATGGTAGATTCCTGTGACTCAAGAACGAGGGCATCCAGATCCCTCTGCACCGGAGTACCCCAAAGTTTCTCCCCATTTAGATAGTAAGTCTTCCCATTTTTCCGAACAAAATGCATGACCTCAGAATTTGCCACGTTAAACTCCATCTGCCACATTTTCGCCCACTCTCCCAACCTATCTATATTCATTTGTAAGGTTCTTATTTCTTCTTTGCAACTTACTATCCTGCCTATTTGTGAGTCTTCTGCAAATTTGGCTGGAGTGCCTTCTATCCTTGTATACATGTCGTGTGTATTCAGGAGGAACTTCTCATTCAGTATGTGAATGTTCCGAATGGAGAGAGGGCGAAACTTGACCTCCTCTTGGGAAATAAGGAAGAGCGGGTGACAGAAGTAGAGCGAGGGATCACTTTGGGACGAGTGACCATAATTCCATTAGTTTTAAGATAATTATGGAGAACGAAAGGCTGGCCCAAAAGTTGGAATTCTAAATTGGGGCAAGGCCAATGTTGATGGTATCAGACAGGAACTTTCAAAAGTTAATTGGGGGAGTTTTTTGGCAGGTAAAGGGGCGTCTGGTAAGTGGGAAGCTTTCAAAGGT
Organism: Mustelus asterias; assembly: GCF_964213995.1. Classification (NCBI taxonomy): domain Eukaryota; kingdom Metazoa; phylum Chordata; class Chondrichthyes; order Carcharhiniformes; family Triakidae; genus Mustelus; species Mustelus asterias. Next base: position 66,301 of record NW_027590554.1, read on the forward strand.
CTGTGAACCAGGTTGCAGGGCAAGCACATTCCTCTGAGAGTGAAGGGCAAGGCTGGTAGAAGGAGGGAACCCTGGATGACTGGGGATATTGAGGCCCTGGTCAAGAATAAAAAGGAAGAAAATGACATGCATATGCAGCTGGGATCAAGTGGGTCCTTGAAGAATATAGAGAGTGTAGGAGTAGAGATAAGAGGAGTCAGGAGAGCAAAAAGGGCACACGGCAGATAAGGCAAAGGAGAATCCAAAGAGTTTCTACAAGTATATAAAGGGTAAAAGAGTAACTAGGGGACAGAGTAGCGCCTCTTCAGAATCAACAAGGTCATTTATGTGCGGATCCACAAGAGATGGATCAGTTGCTAAATGAATATTTGTCAGTATTTAGTGTTGCAAAAGGCATGGATGTTAGGGAAATTAGCGATATAAATAGTGATGTATTGAGGCGTGTAACGAGAAGGAGATGCTGGATGTCTCAAAGCGCATCAAGGTAGATACATCGCAAGGACCTGATGATGTGCATTGCAGGACGTTGTGGGAGGCCAAGGACGAAATTGACTGCCCCCGAGCAGAGATATTTGAATCATGGACAGCCAGAGGTGACTGAAGATTGGAGGATGGCAAATGTCGTGCATTTGTTTCAAATGGGCTGCAAGGAAAAGCCTGGGAATTACAGGCCGGTGAGCCTCATATCTGTAGTGGGTTACTTGTTTGAAGGCATTCTGAGAGGCAGGGATCTGCAGGCATTTAGAGAGGCAAGGACTGATTAGGGAAACTCAGTGTGGCATTGTGAGTGGAAAATCATTTCTCACAAATTTGATGGGGTTTTTTGAAGGGGTAACCAAGAAGGTACATGAGGGAAGTGCAGTTGATATTGACTACATGGACTTTAGCAAGGCCTTTGACAAGATATCACATGGTAGGTTGTTGCATAACGTTCATTCTCACGGTATTATGGGTGAGGTAGCCAAATTGATACAAAGTTGGCTTGACGACAGAACACAGAGGGTCGTTGTAGAGGATTGTTTTTCAAACTGAAGGCCTGTGACCAGCGGTGTGTCTCACCGTTGGATGCACTGTTATTTGTCATGTTTATTAATGATTTGGATGAGAATTTAGGAGGCATAGTTTGTAAGGTTGCAGATGACACCGAGATAGATGACATCGTGAACAGAAAAGAAGTTTCTCTTGGATTGCAACGGGATATTGATCAATTGTGAAAGAACAAACGGTCTTGTGATAGGATGTAAGGCTGGGGTGACTGAATGTCAATGGGGATGTTTAATGCTTACACTGATGCAATCTCTCAGATCTGGATTCATATGTCAGTTATGAATTATGCACAAAATCCCTCGCCTTCCAATGACTTGAAGGCAGTTTTCAGTCATAAATCATTAACTTTCAGCTTAAAAAAGTGGGATGGAGAAAAACTCAGTTTGAGCGGTGACGCCTCGAGAGGATTGGAAGCATTGGAGTTCACCCAGGAAAGGGGCAAAGTTTGAAAACAGCTGCGAATAACGTCGGGCTCGATCCCACGATGACTGCGATCAAGAGTCTCATACTCTGCCGACTGAGCTAGCCAGGCACGTTGACTAGCTAGTATTCCAAATCCCCAAATCTATGGAGGCAAATGTGTGTTTTGTTTCCCCATCAGGTGTGTCAGCTTGATCTGATTACAACGTTTACAATGAATCAAACAAGGGAGTTTAATTTCGATAAATGCGAGGTGATGCATTTTTTTTTAGATTGAAGCTGGGCAGGACTTATTCAGTTAGGGGTAGGGCGCTGGGGTGAGTTACAGAACAAAGAGATCTAGGGGGTATAGGTTCATAGCTCCTTGAAAGTGGAGTCACAGGTGGAGAGAGTGGTGACGAAAGTATTCAGGATGCTTGGTTTCATTGGTCAGAACATTGAAAACAGGAGTTGGGACGTCTTGTTGAAGTTGTACAAGACATTAGTAAGGCCACACTTGGAATGCTGTGTACAGTTCTGGTCACCCTATTATAGAAAGGATATTATTAAACGAGAAAGAGTGCAGAAGAGATTTACTAGGATGCTACCGGGACTTGATGGTTTGTGTTATAAGGAGAGGTTGGATAGACTGAGACTTTTTCCCCTGGAGCGTAGAAGGCTGAGGGATGATTTTATAGAGGTCTATAAAATAATGAGGGGCACAAATCAGCAAGATAGTCAATATATTTTCCCAAAGGTAGGGGAATCTTAAACTAGAGGGCATAGGTTTAAGTTGAGAGAGGAAAGATACAAAAGTGTCCAGCGGGGCATTTTCTTTACACAGAGGGTGTTGAGTGTCTGGAACAAGCTGCCAGAAGTAGTAGTAGAGGCGAGTACAATTTTGACTTTTAAAAAGCATTTGGACAATTACATAGGTAAGATGTGTACAGAGGGACATGGGCCAAATGCGGACAATTGGGACTAGCTTTGGGGTTTAAAAAGAAAGGGTGGCATGGACAAGTAGGGCCGAACAGCCTGTTTCAATGCTGTAAACCTCTATGACTCTATGACTCTGTGATTGCCCTAGAGATTCCCGAAGGTTACAATGCATTCCTCTCAATAATCATTGACATCATTGGGATCTTCTACGTCTTAGATTCATGTCCTTCCAAACATTAAAAACTCGTCTTACATCTTTCACCTTAGTATTTTTGTTCAAATACTCCAGCCAGCAGGTGAAGCCATACAGCATGTACCCTGTCAAACTGTCTCCCAATTTCAGACATTTCATTGTGATCACCTCTCATTCTACACTACAGAGAGACCATATTCATCCAACTGGATCCCTCCGCCCAGGAGAACAGCCTCACAATAGAAATCAACCCAGAGGACCTTGGTTACACACAGACAGCGACAGAATAGAAGGAGCAAAGAGAAAACAGTGATCGATGCACAGACAGAGACTGAAAGAAACCGATACAGTTATAGAGCGACAACGAAAGACAGAGCAGACATCAAGAACCCATGAGTAATACTATAATGCAGTGCAGAAGGACGCCATTCGGCCAATCGAGTCAGCATCGACCAAAATCCCACAGAGACACTATCCACATAACCCCATGTATTTATACGAGCAAGACTCTAAGGTGCAATTTAGCGTGGCCAATGCACCTAAAAGGCAATTTTTTTGACGTGGAAGGGAACTGGATCAGCCAGAAATAACACACGCAAACATGGGGAGAACTTGCAAACTTCAAACAGACAGTTACCCTTGCTGGGAATCGAATGCGGGTCTCTAGTTTCTGAAGCAGCAATGCTAACCACTCTGCCACCGTAACACCCCAATACATACCACTTACCTGATGAAGGCGCAGCGCTCTGAAAACTTGTTTTTTGGTTAATAAAAACTTTTTGGCTTTAGTCTGATGTTCTGAGACTTCTTACTATGCCCACACCAGTTCATCGCCAGCATCTCCACATCATGATGATACACACAACAGCTTTCTGAACCCACAAGCATGGGTTCCTCTGAATTGACGAATAGGTGTAAAGTGAATATCCACAAGCGTCTTTTGAGAGGGTCGTGATTTAGTTTTGAGCATGTTATGTTGATACAATCCCTTCAGCGTGTGTTCAGGTTCTCATACAAAACCCCATGTAACCCACTCCTGCCGTGCACACGGACAATAAACTAACAAATCCATGGCTTGGCCTGTTGGACACAGAACCTAAATGAATAATTCGGATATGAACCCGAGACCTCTTGCAACTTTGTGGATCTATAATACTCAAAGAGAGAATTATAACCCCAAGACCTACGAGCCACCGAGAGGAACACAGGTTAGACATTACATTCTCATTGCCATCCAAAACTGATTAGACATCTGCAGTGCAAGGTGAACAAAGACAAAGAACAAAGAACAATACAGCACAGGAACAGGCCCTTCGGCCCTCCAAGCCCGCGCCGCTCCCCGGTCCAGGATTGAATCCTGAATCCAGGATCCCCGCCCAATTTTCCAGCCTATCTACATCCTAATATCCTATCCACCGAGCTGTCCCTCACAGCTACGATGCTTTGTTCATCACAACCTATTAACTCACCCCCACCCCGCCCCATTCCAGACCATGTGATCTCCAGGGAGAGGCGAAAACCCAGAGTGAAAACCCCAGGGCCAATATGGGGAATAAAAATCTGGGAAATTCCTCTCCGACCCCCTGAGGCGATCGAAACGAGTCCAGGAGATCACACTGGCCCTGATCAGAAAATGCTTCCCAACCCTATTCATTTCCACTTCTGCTTTACGAACACCATCTGAATTCCCTGCCCCCGAGGCAGGTTCCCAACTATCCGCAGTCTCGCTCTGTACTGGCACCAGTAAGATGATCATAGAATGAAGCTTTGAAACGAGAAACAAAGAACAATTAGCCCGCGCCGCTCCCTGGTCCAAACTAGACCACTCTTTTGTATCCCTCCATTCCCACTCCGTTCATATAGCTGTCTAGATAAGTCTTAAACGTTCCCAGTGTGTCCGCCTCCACCACCTTGCCCGGCAACACATTCCAGGCCCCCACGACCCTCTGTGTAAAATATGTCCTTCTGATATCTGTGTTAAACCTCTCCCCCTTCACCTTGAACCTATGACCCCTCGTGAACGTCATCACCGACCCGGGGACAAGCTTCCCACCGTTCACCCTATCTATGCCTTTCATAATTTTATACACCTCTATTAAGTCTCCCCTCATCCTCCGTCTTTCCAAGGAGAACAACCCCAGTTTCCCCAATCTCTCCTCATAACCAAGCCCCTCCATACCAGACAACATCCTGGTAAACCTCCTCTGTACTCTCTCCAAAGCCTCCACGTCCTTCTGGTAGTGTGGCGACCAGAACTGGACGCAGTATTCCAAATGCGGCCGAACCAACGTTCTATACATCTGCAACATCAGACCCCAACTTTTATACTCTATGCCCCGTCCTATAAAGGCAAGCATGCCATATGCCTTCCTCACCACCTTCTCCACCTGTGACGTCACCTTCAAAGATCTGTGGACTTGCACACCCAGGTCCCTCTGCGTCTCTACACCCTTTATGGTTCTTCCATTTATCGTGTAGCTCCTCCCTACATTATTCCCACCAAAATGCATCACTTCGCATTTATCAGGATTGAACTCCATCTGCCATTTCTTTGCCCAAATTTCCAGCCTATCTATATCCTTCTGTAGCCTCTGACAATGTTCCTCACTATCTGCAAGTCCTGCCAGTTTTGTGTCGTCCGCAAACTTACTGATCACCCCAGTTACTCCTTCTTCCAGATCATTTACATAAATCACAAACAGCAGAGGTCCCAATACAGAGCCCTGCGGAACACCACTAGTCACAGGCCTCCAGCCGGAAAAAGACCCTTCCACTGTCTTCTATGACCAAGCCAGTTCTCCACCCATCTAGCCACCTCCCCCTTTATCCCTTTATGAAAGGGCTGAAAAAACGCAGGAAGTCAGGCCGTGTGTGCACACAGGGAAACAAAGATCAATTATCATCTCCATGACGTTTAATTCAAACATGAAATGGTTAGAAATGTAGGAAGTTTTTAAAAAGTGATATCCGGGAGGGAGGAAACATAACAAAAGCTGATGAGATGGGCGTCAGGAGTGATTAAATGGGAGATTGAGGCCAGTCCAAAGTACTTTACTGGACTCACATGTGCTGTGGATAAAGGGGAACCTGTGGATGTGCTGAACATAGATTGCACACCTGCCACTTTGATGTGGTTGTGGGTTTTGAAACTTGAAAATTTCACTTAAGACGAGAGGAAATAAGATCTGAAAAATGCAAATTCAGTTCTTCGAGCTTGCTCTGGCATTCAACCAGTTCATGGCTGATCTCTCCCTGGTCTCAAATTCACGTACCCACCTGAACTCTTTCTTGAAGCCTGTTAATGATTCAGACTCCACCATGCTATGGGGCAGCAAGTTCCACAAATCCACGACCGTCAGCGATAAGTAGTTCCTCAACAACTCAGTAATACGTCTACCGCCTCTCAACCTGTACATTTGACACTAGCTCTGACAAAATGTCATCTAGACTCGAAACTTTCGTTCTATCCTTTCCCCACAGATGTGACAGAACAGCTGAGATTTTCCAACTTTTTCTATTTGTTTTTCAGATTCCAGCATCCACAGTATTTTGCTTTTATGCACATGCGATCTCTTGTTCTCAGTAGCCCAATAAGAAGAAACATTTGGTCTACGTTTATTCTATCAATCGCTTTTAGAATTTTATATACCTCGATCACTTCAGCATCTTGTGGGACGATTTCACTCACTATCGATTTCATGTCCCAGCGAACTCAATTGGTGTTCTCATTGGCTGAAGGAAGCACCGATGCTCCATCCAAACGGGACACTTTGACGGAGAATCTTGTCTCTAGTGAAAACGATCAGGGATGAAAATAATAAGCGAAGGAGTACAGTTCGGAAAACTGATTTCACCAGTTACTCTGGTAGTCCTGTGGTTTGTGTTCAGCACTCCCCCAGTGATATTTGGTTTCAATTCTCGCTCAGGAAGAGAAGATTCATTGCTCTCAGCAAACAATTAAAATAAGATGATTTAAGCTTTGATCGAAAGCAGATCTACTGGAATCAGCCGATTGAGGATTGAAAGTTTACATCAGACCTGGAAATGTCACATGTGCAACAGTTCAAGAACAAACACAGAAAGAGAAGGACAGTGATGGTTTGTCAAGCGCGAAGAATAGGTAAAATCTGGATTATAATTGGTGAGATTTTACCGATTACACTGTTAGTGAATTATGAAACTTTTCCCTCACTCTGCAATGAAAAGCAATTGGAAAGGTTTATGTCCGGCTTCGCACCGTCGGATGCGAAAACGTTAACTGCAGTGGAGTGATTGCTGTGTGCTGTCATTGGCTGAACACATCACTGTATTGAACCAGAAGGTTCCATTTTTCAGGAGAAACTTGTTTATGGTGAAAGTGGCCTTGCGTGAAAATAAAAATAACAAACGCAGCGTGGATAAAGCAAATTCTAAAACACGTTGCAAGCTGCTGCCCTGGGGGTTAGAGATTGACACTTTCACTAATGTTTTGACTGCAGGTCAGAAAATGAAGATTTATTGCTCTCATCTAAACCGTGAAAACAGATGTCAGTTATTGCCTGGTAGAACATATAACGCACAAACTCACCATGTGTCCCGAAGTGAAGGCCCTGAACACTTCAACATGAAGTTTTATTTTCATTTCTGTTCGGAGCTTGAGAAGCAGACGAGGTTAAGTAACGTTTAAATCGTGCCAGCCCTTTATTGCAGCTCATTGTGTTTCTGACTGGAGATGATTTCTGTTTTTCGAACAGTTCAGGATGAGTTGAATCAGTGAAGTTGCAAGTTCCTGACAGGCTTTCCCAATTCCATTGCTTCCAATGTATTTCAGTAACAATATCAGTAAATTGCATGATTAACACATCTGTCATTGTGATAGCGTGGCCGAGCGGTTTAAAGCCGTGGATTAAGGCTCCAGTTTCTATGGAGATTTCGAATTCCACCGCTGCCAGACTCGATTTAAGTTTTGGTCTTTCGGCTGAATTCTAACAGTTCAGATATGTTTGCTCCTTGCTGGATTTCACTTGTCTTCAACTTCCTACCTTTCTGACCAGTCCCAGTGTTCATGAAAAGTCATGGAGGCGAAAGATGAGCTTTGTTTCCCTGTGCACACTCTGTATTACTTCCTGAGATTTTTCCAACATTATCATCTTTCAGTGCAGATGTGTGATCCGCTTGGGATGTCAACGAAAACATATTTAATTGACATGCATCTTTCACGGTTGCCTGTTGGTCCAAAGGTATGTTTCCCACTTTGGGTGCTAAAATATGCAAGCTTGCGTGAGGTCCCTGTTCACATCCTGGATAAGACGTCATTTAGCTGTTGTTTCGCATTGGACAAGACGAGAATTTTCTTCGTCGACTTCCCGTGCACATGGCAGGATTGGTTTACATGGGGTATGATTTGAGAACCTGAACACACACTGCAAGGATTCTGTCAGCACAACAGACTCACAAAGAATCAAGACATTTTCAAAAGGTGACTATGATTTCGGACATTCACTAAATCATTATTCACCAATTCAGAGGATTGCATTCTTCTGGATTCAGACAGCTGTTGTGTGTATATGGCGTTCTGCTTGTCTGCCCCACTCTCTGTCCCTCTTTGTCTCTTTTTGTTGTTGTTTACCTGTCTCAGACTCTTTCAATCTCTGTCTCTCTATCAGTGCATCGATCAATGTTCCCTCTTTTGCTCTGTGGTCCCTCTATTCCCTCGCTGTCTATGTTCAATCAAGGTTTACTGGATTGATTCACGTGATGATGAGGTTGTCTTGGGAGGAGAGATTCAGTGCGATGAGCCTGTTTTCTCGTTAGATTAGAATAATGAGAGATGATCGGATTAAAAAGTCTGAAAATGGCGAGACAGTCTGACTTCGGACACACTGAGACGCTGTTTCCCCACCTGGTTGGAGCATTTAGATCAAAATTATTAAGGTGAATGATGTAAGAGGAGTTAGCAATGTTTGGAAGTAGGTGAAGCTAAGAAGTGGAAGATGTGAATGAAGATATTTATGATTGAGAGGAATGCATTGTAACCTCAGGGATTCTGTAGATTGATTGATTGTATACTTCGTAATCAGAACAAGCTGAGACACCAGATGGAAACGCTTTATTGGTCTCCACACATTTTAGGATGTGGAGTGGCAGGTTTGTATGTGGTGAGCTAGCTGAGTCGGTAGGGCGTGACGCTTTCGATTTCAGCCCCACGTTGGGCGCTATTATTTTAAACTTGCCCCATTCCTGAGTAAACTCCTGCTCTCCATTCCCCCGGCAGTGCCACCGCTCAAACTGAGTCTTTCTCCAGCCCGCTTTGTTAATCTTACAGTTACTGCTTTCTGAGTTAAAGTTATCTTTGCTTCCCTGGACGTCGAAGTGTTTAGTGCTTAATTCAGCAAAAAGGTTTGTTCTCATTTTGCGCGAAATTTGAACACAGATCTGGGAGATTGTGTCAGTGGAAACAACAATCCCCATTGCCATTGAATCACTCCAGCCTTACACCCTATCACAAGGATGTTTGACCGTTCCTCCTTTCGCACCCTATGTCCCTTTACTTTGTATTTGTTAGTAACCCATTAAATCTATAAACTCTCCCAGTTTGGATAAAAGGTCAGCGACCCGAAACATTCATTCTGTTTCTCTCTCAATAGATGCTGTTTGACCTGCTGAGTGTTGCCGACATGATCCATTTTGAGGTGCGATTTGCAGCAACTCCAGTAACATTTTGTCGGTTCAATGTGGATCAGTCTTCTTCGACTGAACCTGACCTGTTTAAGTAGTTCAGGGTTTGACGTTTTAAATAATAAGATCCAAGCATGTTTCACCCTGTTTGACATGGAATGAAGCAAAATGAGGATTAATCATTTCAAACTATGTTACTAAGTCAATATATATTCTGCAGGGTGTGAATCTACGGGGGACATTCACTCACTCATCTGTCCCAATTTAAACAAGACGTGGGACGGCGCGAGTCCAGATATGCGTGATATGCGTGACCCCCAGGTACCGACAGCACTCTGACCTTGGACACTCGGCCTTCCTCCCAAAAGTCTCCAACCACTTCTCCCAAAATTCTCCAACCATTATCTTGCAATTGCGTCTCTGTCTACATATGTCGTGTTTGTGAATAAAAACACCCTAGTCCAACGCCGGTAAATCCACATCATGAAATAGAAGATCACTGATGCTGCAGGCATCTGGCGCCAGAGACTCAGCAATGTGCATTGTAAAAGCAGTTGAACTGGCTGACAAATTGTCCTCTCGATCCGAACTTTGTGAAACACTTAAACGGAATGTCCTTCAGCAAACTATCTTCAGGATTGGCAAAGGAAAGTAAGGCTCAGCCGAGACGTGAATTCCCATTGCCAGATTCAAAGGCCAGAGTGCGCACCATTACACCACGGAACAGAGAACGCACCAATGAGCTGCAAACATCATGTAAAATATTTCTGCTGATACCTTCCGATAGCGCTTGTGAAGGAAATGATTGGCTGTAGATTGGGGGACTATGTCTTCTGAGCTTCGTCCCTATCAACAGTGGCGAATAACGACACATTGTTGTCGCACTTGCTGTTGCTGCCACGTTGAATGGAAGAGGTCAAATACTTCGAGGAACCATTTGGGTGGTCGGTGTGTTCTGGGATCTGTGGTGTGACGTTGAGTACTCTGGGCTCTGAATCCAGCGATTCGAGTTCAAATAGCGGCAGAGACTTGCATTGTTTTGCTGAAGCCGCTGATGAGTTTGCTGCTGGCATTTTATTTAAAATTCTCAGTAAGTGCAAATCTAAACACTGAGGAAACTTCAACACATTCCAACACACTTGCGCCCCCTGCACCGAATGACTCTCTTGGCATCATTGCTTCAGCCCCAGAGGACGACTGGTCAAGAATAAAAAGCGTTGAGAGGCAGGGGAGCCATTGTGGGCAGGGGGTCCATCTACAGGTGTCATTCACTCAGTTATCTGTCACAAGTTTAGAAAGAGTTTGGATGCGAGAGTCCAGTATGCTATCACTTACACCATGCAACCGAAAGCACTCTGACCTCAGGCACTAGGCCTTTCTCTCAAATCAGATACACACACACGCTCAATAACTGCCAATAATTGTTTTTGTGTGAAACCAACTGCTCCTTTCTTTCAACAGAGGGGTTAAAGAGTCGCGAAGAAATGAAAAAAAAACGCTAAACTTGGCAGGCATCTGGCGCCAGAGGCTCAGCAATGTACGTTGTAATAGCTGTTGAACTGGCTGACAAATTGTCCTCTCGATTCGTACTTTGTGGGAAAATTAAACGAAATGTCCTTCAGCAAATCAATCATCGGCATTGGCAAAGGAAAAGCAAGGTTCTGCCGAGATTTGAATTCGGATAGCTGCATTCAAAGTCTAGAGTGCTCACCATTACACCAGCAGGCGACAACGCCCTGAAAATGATAGTTCAATACCTGTACCAATTGGAACATCAGGGAGAAATATCAGTCCCATTCCACAATCCCGTCAATTACCCTCAGGAATTCATATTCACATTGCCCTTGCTTTTTCCTCCTGTCAAAATGTGTACTCTACCTGCAACTGCATTAAATTTCATTGCAGCTCACCACATTCAAAGAGCAATGTTAGCATTGAACTGATATAAACATGATTGTGGGAGAAATGCTGAACAACATCAGCTTATCACAGCTCTGCCTTCGTCACACCAATATGAAAATATGAACAATTTCATATCTGAACAGACGGGCAGGACAGTGTGACTGTGGATAATTGTGGCGTTGCACATTCCTGTAATCAGTTTCTGGGAGAATCAGGCAGATGAGATCGTAGTGGTCTCGTGGTTAGGGGTTCGGCGCTTTCCGGGTTACATACTGCCATCGATATATTAAGATTTAGTGATTTTTATAAACAAATCAGCAATACTCCCTGGTCCAAAGCAGCTCTGCTAAAATCAGTGGAGTGAGATTTGCAGTTTGCTTCCGAGTTGGAAATGTCACGTGGACAACAGGTCAAGAACAAACACAGATAGTGAAGGGCAGTGATAGGATGCAAAGTGCTGACGATGGAGATGGTGCCACAAGGCAAATCTGGGTGGTAATTGTCAGATGTAACCGTTTGCATTGAGAGAAATATCACTCATTTCTGGATAAAAATCTCGGCTAAATGACAAGAAAACTTCCCACTGAATGAAACACTAAACTATTTGACTTCGACTGATTGCAAGCAGTTTTCATTCAGATAGCAGTAACTGAGAGATTAACACAGCAGGATGGAGACTCAGTTTGAGCGGTGATACTGCCGGAGGAATGGAGAACAGGAGTTCACCCAGACAAGCAGCAAAGTGTAAAAATAATGGGAACCAACCAATGTTGCCCTTGTCCGTTATTCCTTGTGTCAGTTAATTCACCCTGTCTTGCTCACTATCGCAGACCTTTCCTTTTATATTATTTACTGAGTGATTCCCGTCTTAAATGCCGTAAAAATATCAACAGCTCAATTCATGTTTCGTGAGAAACGAGAACAATTCTGAAATCTGATTCGTTTTTAAATAAAGCGATTCAGAAACGTTTCTGCCCCGTCTCCAAGCGGCGAATTTTCCGCGTGTGAGACGAACATGATAACCACTGCACTACAGAAACATAGCGATGCATGCAGTTGAAGCAGTTCCCGTTTATTGGTAGAGCAACTTCACTCGTCCGACAAGCCCGTCAGTTGCTCACTTTAACAAAAAGAGAAAATGCTGGAAACTTCATTGGGTCTGGCAGCATCTGTCCGGAGAGAAAAGAGCTGACGTTTCGAGTTCAGATGACGCTTTGTCAAAACTTTGACAAAGGGTCATCTGGACTCGAAACGTCAGCTCGTTTCTCTCCTTGCAGATGCTGCCAGATCTGCTGAGATTTTCCAGCATTATTTCTTTTGGTTTTTGATTCCAGCATCCGCAGTAATTTGCTTTTGTCCAGTTGCTCACTTCACATTCTCTCTGCTGGTTCGTCTAATCAAAAATAATGATGATGCATTCTGCTGCATTGAATTTTATGAATCACATGTTTGACCGAAGCTAATCATGTGTTTGTAGCAATTTAAGTGAAAATCGGACAGTGGTTCGATTTGATGCCACCCCTCTGCAAATATCGCTAATCCTAAATTTAGTGTCTCAGACTTCCCATCAACGACAACAGCAGAAGTCATTGCTATCAGAGCTTGCATTGGCAATGAACAGAATCAACGGAGTTAGATTAGGTCACATGTACCATTGAGTCTCCTCCGCCACCTAAAATCACCCCCCAACTCAACAACCGCCTCCTTTCAGGAATCAATTCAAAGAAACTTGGTTCCACCCAGTCTGGGAGAGAATAGAAGGAACAAAATCAAATGAGGGGAATGGATAATTAGACCGAGAGAGGGAAGGATTTAGTCAGATCTATAAAGAGAAAGAAAGATAGAGCCAGAGTGGGGTAGATACTGAACGGAACAGATACACTTCACTATTCCATTTGATTTCAAGAAAAAAAACATGAAAACATTGGAGAGAGCAAATGCGATGGCTCTGAAAAGTATTCTGGCAACGGTGCTGAAGAGTTACTCTTCAGAACTTGCCGCAATCTTAGCTAAGCTGTTCCTAAGCTACAACACTCGCAGCAACCGCTATTGCTACAATTTGCACAGGTCAAATTCAACGCCGCCAATTACCACCAGTCTACTCTTGATCATCATTAATGTGACAAAAGGGGCAATAAACAATGGTATCAGGAGGCACTCCAATGCAAACTGCAGGAACATCGCCCGATCTCCCGATTCGGCACTAACGGCGCTCCGGACTTAACACTGAGTTCAATCACATCAGCTCCCATCTTTACTGCATTTCCATTTATCTTGTTTTATTTCATTTTATCTTATTTATTTATTTTTATTATTTTATATCTTCTTATATATATATATATTCTAATTTCCATGTTTTGCATTTTTTATTTAAAAACTCACTTTCCATCTTGTTGCCTCCTCTCCCTCCACCCCACTCGTTTGTCCTGCCATTTACACATTCTGATGTCTTAATAGACAGCCACCGTCTTAGCCATTGTCACCACCATTTAAATACACTTTTTCTTTCTTTACATGTGACAACTTTGTCACACACCCCACACCCATATCCCTCACCATTACAGTATAAATCTCGTCCAAATATCTTTGTCTGCAGCTCTGATGAACGATGATGCGGAGAAAAAAGTAAAAGCTCCGCCGCTGGGTGGTCTCGAATCACCAACCTTTCAACTAATTCCCGAACGCGCTGACCAACTGCCTGAGACTGCCACGGCACAAGAGATTCTGAACTAAGGTGTCAATGTCCACTATTCTGTTTCTGCAAATCCTGTTCCAGACCGACAGCATGACAATATCGCTTACAATTCTACACAAATCTATTTGCTTATTTTGGTCCCGTAGTATTGCTGTGGTGTAGCGGTTAATCTCTTTCCCCTACGGACGTGCAAGTTAAATTAACCCATGTCTCTAATCACAGAGAGGAATTCAACGGGAGGGAAGGGAACTGACCACCAGAGGCCCCTGAATCCAATCCTTTCCAATCAATCATCGATAACACCATTCACAGTTGCACCTCCATCGAAATATTGTGATCCATTTCCTTCAGGGTTTGTTCATGGATGTAATATTTTCTCCTCATTTTGAAATGAGATTCGCCTCAATGTACAACACAAATGGAATTGCAAATCTGAGGACTAAAAAAATGGGAAACAAGTCACTGGGTAACACAAATCCCATGGTGCTCATTTCCAGATTCACAACACTCGGCTTTTTAATCAAATGGAGGAATTTATCACTGAAAAGTTTTGGAAAGTTGGTGTGAATTTTGTTTGTGACTCAGTCGGATGTTGTTTAAATACTACACAAAGGTTCAGTGAGCGGGATATAATCCACCTGCGCTCCTCCCTCTGCGACTGGATCCTGAACTTCCTGACCCGCAGAACATAATCAGTAAGGATAGGCAACAACACCTCCTCCACGATCATCCTCAACATCGGTGCCCCACAAAGTTGCGTTCTCAGCCCCCGACGATACTCCTTATACACCTATGACTGCGTCGCCAAATTCCCTTCCAAATCGATTTTCTGACGACACCACCGCAGTGGATCTGATCTCAAACAATTATGAGACAGAGTACAGGAATGAGATAGAGAATCTGGTGACCCGGTGCCGTGACAATAATCTCTCTCTTAATGTCAACAAAACGAAGGAGATCGTCATCGACTTCAAGGAGCGTAGGGAAGAACATGCCCCAGTCTACATCAACGGGGGAGAAGTAGAAAGGGTCGAGAGCTCCAAGTTTTTAGGTGTCCAGGTTACCAATAACCTGCCCTGATCCCCTGATTCTGACACTATAGTTAAGACAGCCCACCTACTGTCTCAGAAGTCTAAGGACATTTGGCATGTCAACTACGACTCTCACCAACTTTTACAGATACACCATAGAGAGTATTCTATCTGGTTGTATCACAGCTTGGTATGGCTCCTGCTCTGCCAAGAAACTACAAAGGGTCGTGAATGTAGTCCAGTCCATCAAACAAACTAGCCTCCCATCCATTGACTCTGTCTACACTTCCCGCTGCCTCGGCAAAGCAGCCAGAATAATTAAGGACCCCACGCACCTCGGACATTCTCTCTTCCAACTTCTTCCGTCGGGAAAATGATGCAAAAGTCTGAGGTCACGTACGAACCGACTTAAAGAACAGCTCCTTCGCTGCTGCCATCAGACTTTTAAATGGACCAACCTCGCACAAAGTTGATCTTTCTCGACACCCAGGCTGTGACTCTAATATTATATTCTGCACTCGCTCCTGTCCTTGTCCATGTACGGTACGCTTTGTCTGTACAACCGCAAGCAACAATACTTTTCACTGCAAACTAATATATGTGACAATAATATATCAAATCAAATCTACCCGAGGTGCTGCTTCCCTGGATGTGATACTTAACCATCATCTAGATCGCGCTCTCTGATGCAAAGTTAAAATATCCCATGGTCGCCATTTCAAGAATGAAAAATGATAATCCTCCTCCACGTTTCTGGGCCAATATGTATAACTCACTTATCAGAATTGAAACACCTGTGCGTTTTATATCTTTACATCAAGCCTGTCTTGCTCCGCATACAACTGGTCTTGGACAGGAGATTTCTTGGAATGGTATTTTTGATCATGAACCTCTCGAAATAATTGTCAGCTCACACAGGGTGAAACTAATAGCTATTCCGCCTCACTCTGGGCCACTGGGGGAGGAGACGCCACAAATGTCCCCAAAATAAACCATTTAAAAATTGATGTTACCGAGTGTGGGCTTCGATGCCGAGTCAAGCATTTATTGCACTTTGCCAGTTTCCTTTGCGATGGTGGTGGTAGTGTTGGAACGGTACTATTCCAGTCAAGCTGATATTCCGAAAATCTAACTGTGAGTTGAAACGGGAGTTTCACTGTCTTGTGACTAAAATAATACAATATCACCATCTGCTGGCGGCCTTCACTTACTGCAAGCGCTGGCCTTTGTGAGTCAAGGAGAGGTTCAGTCACTCGATGGCAGGACCTGGGACCCGGTTGCTGAAGTGTGAATATTGTACAATATTATGAGGGATGAAAGTTTGCAGCAGGAGGTCGGGTGGCGCATTTGCCCTTTTGTCACCATCCACTCTCTGCGAACTTTGTTCCCCATTGCCCATGGGAGATTTTGCCTGGAGATTGCATTTGGGGATTAATGTACACACTTGCAACTGTTATTGTGCCGCATGCAGAGGGAATTAATGTTGCCCTGATTCCCCCTAAATTAAGCATTTTGCCTAACCGCTGTAATTTCAAACTTATCTCTGAAATACAGAAATATTTTGCTACTATTAACAGAGTACTTCCTATGGGGATTTTTAAAAATGAAATTCTGCAACAAGTTAGATTTTCTAAACTCCGCATTTTCATGGCACTTCGAAAAGAACGGCAGAACGAACAACTGACAGAGACAGAGACAAGAAAAGCGAGGCGGAAACCCTGACAATGTCAGAAAGAGAAAGAGAAGCAATCAGCCTTAATAATTCTCTCCGACTCCCATTTATTGGTGCGCCACTTCGACCAGCAGTTTCTGAGTAAGTGAAGCCACATTCTGATCTGGGTTACACTTTATATCAGATTAGAAGAATCAACACATCGAGAATAACTTGTGTTTTTCTGTCGAACTCCAAAGGAATTACCATGTGTCCCCCTTGTTCCTTACTGGTAATAATGGTCTTCCTGTCTGGCGAGTCTCTGTTCAGCCAGTGTATTATCCAGGAGTTGTGTTTAATTTCTGACTTTTGGAACGCTCTGTATTTGTGTTATCGGAACCAATAGCGATGATTCATTGTCACAGGCTCCTTCTGAATCAACAATTCAGGAAGGACAGAGCACAATACCGGGCGGTCGGTAGTCAGCAACCTACCGTGAACCAACTCTGCTCTGGTACATCCAGTCTACCAGAAAAGTGATGATGCAGTGCGGGAGATTCGTCTCAAGATTTGCCAGACTTTCTGCTGTTTGCACAAATGAAACAAAACTGCTCTTTTAAATAAGGCGGGGCTTTTCACTCCGACAGCGCTGGGTATTTCTGTGCCATTGAGCCTACACTGCTGCAGAGTTAGAGCGGTTCCTGGACAAACCCCACACTGGGGTTCCAGTAAGGTACCTTCAGAGGGTGCTCTCGCACCGATAAATAGAAAGAATAATTCACTCTCCACCGAGAGAATCACAGGTGCCTTCCTAAAATATCAGAGCAAAACACAACCTCAACAAGGGGTAAGGAATATTTGAGGAATTGTATTTGTTAATTTCAACTCGCAGTTGTACCATTGCTGATCTTCTTAAATTTATTTGATCTCTTTAGTTTCGTAATTGTCATTTGATTCAGTTTCCGTGTCTGCCTAATATTCAGCAACTCAATCCCCATCAGGTTTTGAAGCCTTTTTTCCGCGGCTTGTTCTCTGGGTTTAAATGATCCGATGAGAGTTTCGCTGCTTCAGAGAAACTATATCAACAATGAAGAGATTTCAGAAGGAAGTGACTGTGATCTTTAAAATAAACATTGAGAATAGAATTCCCCCGGTGACCAGTGAACTACAGAATGCTTCCTTAATGCTGGAATGTTTTTGTTACTATGAGCACCCAGAATTTGCAGCTGCTAATTAACAGAGCAGGATTTCATTCCCGCAACCCCATCTGGAAGAGTGTATCCGTTCCCCTATCGAGGTGCTGAAAGCAACCCAGCTCGAGGGGTTTCCTTTCAATATCAGCCAACCCACCACTGACTGATCTTACAGACTCATAGAAATCATAGAAACCCTACAGTGCAGAAAGAGGCCATTTGGCCCATCGAGTCTTCACCGACCACAATCCCACCCAGGCCCTACCCCCATATCCCGACATCTTTACCCGCTAGTACCTCTAACCTACGTACCTCAGGACACTGAGGGACAATTTTAGCAGAGCCAATCAACGCGCACATCTTTCGACTGTGGGAGGAAACCGGAGCATCCGGAGAAATCCCACGCAGACACGAGGAGAACGTGCAACTCTACTAGACAGTGACCCAAGACGGGACTCGAACCCAGGTTCCTGGAGCTGTGAAGTAGCAGAACTAATCACTGTGCTGCCGTGCCGCTCTCGTAGAGACATAATGACTGAAGTGGCAGGATACTGGAAACTTGGATGAAGGCTGATCCCAGGTTCATGAAGATTCTTGCATGGCTGACAGTTACATTGTGGCTGCATCTGCCCGCGGTTCTGTGCAACCCGCCGCAGACAGGGTTTCAATCTATAGTTAAAGGCAGTTTTGGTCCAGCAGTCAGACTGCTTTCCATCACTGTGCATCTCAGCGAGAGCGCAGTAATACACGGCAGCGTCATTCAGCTGCAGACCCGAGATAGTCAAACCGGTGAATTTACTCGATGTCTGAAGCTCTCCAGAGAAACGGCTTTTCGCAAAATCTGCTATATCTTCACCAAATATCGAGTTTTTCCTCAATAGAAACACAGGTTGCGTGCTTGTGTTTTGCCGGGACCAGGGTAAAACGTAGTTGCTCATTATAATATCATAGGTACAGTTTAAACTCAACGTTTTTTCTTCCGTCTTTACTTCTGAGGATAGCGACTGAGTGACAGAATCTCCATGACTCAGATCTGAAAAACCTGCTCAAGCAGAAACAAATCAGACCGACTGAATGCTTAAAATTTAATTTTAAACCACGTTTGTAAAATTAAAATAAATATGAAATGTGTTTGGTTCACAATTACCTATTACGACTATTCCACAAACAACCCAAATGCCTTGTCATTGTCTTTTCTGTAAAAGGGGAGTGGGATATTTGAAGACACCCGTTTTAAACTTCACCCTGTATATTTTGCTATCATGTCTCAGGATGCTCTCACTGAGTTTCCCTGTGTCCGCGGTGGCGCTGTGGTGTAGGTAGCAGGTGAACTGCCTGCCAGTGAATGGATTCATCCCGAGCTGAGATCAGTCAGTGTTCAGATAGGACGAAATGGTGTCTTAGATAGACACGTGAGACTAGATTTGTAACCGGAAGTTCGGGGTTGCTGGTGGGGTTTATTTATTCAGGCTTCAGTCCATCATCTCAGGTTCCAGGCAAATCGATGTCAATGATTGTGGGCGGATAAAGCCTGAGCCTCAACTTCTTTCATCAGCTCGACAGAAAGACGCCTCAGTTGGACCCGAAGCAGGTTTTTGGCTCCTTGTTATCTCTTGTGAATATAACATCCATATCATAGTTTAAACTGAACTCCCTCGAGAATTGCTTCAGCGGAAATTTCATATGGTCTGAACAATACTCCGTATTTACAGATTTTCTTTGCTGTTTTTCACTCTGATCACCCTCGTATCTAGTGATGGCCACAAGAGAAACCGATCAATGCGGGAGGATCACAACCTCAATCGGCAGATATTACAATTCAGCCCCCTGACTGTGAGAGACGCCGGAGTTACAGATACTGTAACTTATCTCTGCTTCGGAAGCCACAGTGTGACAAACATAGGGAGGTCCCATACTAAAAAACCGCAAGAACTGCGAGAGCCGCTCTGCTGTCTCGGCAGTATCGGCAAAGTGAGTGGTGGGATTATGAAAAAAAAATGTAACTAAAGGAAATGAGCACAACACAAAATAAAATACCGAATCTAATTAATCAAATCCCGTCAGAAATAAAGAGAGTTGAAAACAGAGATGGTGAAGAGGAAAGGGAGCACACACAAACCAGAATGGGGGTGAGCGGGAAACAAAAAGTGGAAAAGTTCTGTAATCATAGTTCAAATGGGCACAAGACGAGGAAATATTGAAGAAAAAATGGAAGAGATTGGAAAGTACCGTGTGTGATAGGCAGATTAAAGAACGGGTGCTACCATGAAAAAAGAGAAACGTCAATAAAGCAGAATGTCATTTTTCTTTAGCATTACTCGTATTTCATAGATATTTAAACGGCTCAATTTTCTGAAACACAAGTCTTAAAATACGGTCAGTTGAAACTGCCTTATCAATACATTTGCACTTCGCTCATTATCCTGAGATTGAAGGTTTTAGAGCTTCCGCCAGAGAGGCGCACTGGCTACAAACTCCTCGCTGCTCTAAATTGAAATTATAAAGAGTTAAGTGGGGATAACACTGCCAGTTGCAATCCCGTTCCGTTCCCTTTACTGCGGTCCCTCTGATCCACATTCACTGGCCTCTGTTCTTAGAGATGTTCTCTGGTTTGGATCTGCAGCGCAGTGGGAGGGGGAATGTGCATTTCTGCCCCAAAAGAGGAGTTTTCTTCTGCAGTTACAGGCACAGTGAGCATCATGTGAAATGATTTCGGATTGCCTCTCATTCCCCCTCCGTAAGTATTTCCTTCCCAGTAGAAAGAGCCCCACCACCACCAGCACACATACCCCCACTACACTGCTGTAAAATAAATAAAGTAAGACATTGGATGGACTAAGTATTGAGTTTGATAAATGTGAGAAATCAAACGCACCCGATTACACCAGTAGGTGGCGGGCTTGTTCACACAGATGAAGGAGTGAAATGCAGTACAGTAACTGTCAGATATAAACCTGAGTTCATGGTCTAAATTACAAGAAAAACGTTGTGTCTGTTTACCTCATAGCAGAAAAAGAAATTAACCTCGACGAAATGAGAAAATAAAAACTACGAATTAAAATAATTAACCTGGGTTAAGGGGGAGAAAGAACTGAGGGATCAGATGTTGAAAATGAAGAACAAGCTGCCAATGGCATTAAGCAGATAAAGAATCCGGGGACGCAGATTTCAGAAAACAAGGACACACATGTAAGGCTGTTCACATCATTGTTGAGAACATAGTTCAAACACTTGGATCAGTTTCGTAACTCTTTGTTCGATTCGTGTTAACCTCAGAGGCAGTGTGTAAGAGAGACTAGGTGAAATGGTGTGGGGATGAGACAGCATAGTGTTCAGGAGGGACTTGACCAACTGGGCGTCCTTCCACCAGAGCAGAACTCCCGTTGAGAAGAGGCATTGCAGACCTGTACTATTATAGAGCTTCAACTTAAATTCCTTCCATGCATTCCAGTTTAATGAGAGAAACAAGGACAGTAATTCAATTAGAACATAGAACATAGAACAGTACAGCACAGAACAGGCCCTTCGGCCCACGATGTTGTGCCGAGCTTTATCTGAAACCAGGATCAAGCTATCCCACTCCCTATCATCCTGCTGTGCTCCATGTGCCTATCCAATAACCGCTGAAATGTTCCTAAAGTGTCTGACTCCACTATCACTGCAGGTAGTCCATTCCACACCCCAACCACTCTCTGCGTAAAGAACTTACCTCTGATATCCTTCCTATATCTCCCACCATGAACCCTATAGTTATGCCCCCTTGTAGTAGCTCCATCCACCCGAGGAAATAGTCTTTGAACGTTCACTCTATCTATCCCCTTCATCATTTTATAAACCTCTATTAAGTCTCCCCTCAGCCTCCTCCGCTCCAGAGAGAACAGCCCTAGCTCCCTCAATCTTTCCTCATAAGACCTACCCTCCAATCCAGGCAGCATCCTGGTAAATCTCCTCTGCATTCTGTCCAGCGCTTCCACATCCTTCTTATAGTGAGGTGACCATAACTGCACACAATATTCCAAACGTGGTCTCACCAAGGTCCTGTACAGTTGCAGCATAACACCACGGCTGTTAAACTCCAACGCCCTGTTAATGAAAGCTAACACACTATAGGCCTTATTCACAGCTCAATCCACTTGAGTGGCAACCTTTTGAGATCTATGGATATGGACCCCAAGATCTCCCTGTTCCACCACAGTCTTCAGATCCTTATCTTTGACCCTGTAATCCACAATTAAATTAGTCCGACCAAAATGAATCACCTCACATTTATCAGGGTTAAACTCCATTTGCCATTTTTCAGCCCAGCTTTGCATCCTATCTATTTCTCTTTGCAGCCTACAACAGCCCTCCACCTCATCCACTACTTCACCAATCTTGGTGTCATCAGCAAATTTACTGATCCACCCTTCAGCCCCCTCCTCTAAGTCATTAATTAAAATCACAAAGAGCAGACGACCAAGCTCTGATCCCTGCGGCACTCCGCTAGCAACCTGCCTCCAGTCCGAAAAGTTTCCATCCACCACCACCCTCTGTCTTCGATCAGATAGCCAATTACCTATCCAATCGGCCAACTTTCCCTCTATCCCACACCTCCTTACTTTCATCATAAGCCGACCATGGGGGACCTTATCAAACGCCTTACTAAAATCCATGAATATGACATCAACTGCCCGACCTTCATCAACACACTTAGTTACCTCCTCAAAAAATTCAATCAAATTTGTGAGGCACGACTTGCCCTTCACGAATCCGTGCAGACTATCCCGGATTAATCCGCATCTTTCTAAATGGTCGTAAATCCTATCCCTAAGGACCTTTTCCGTCAATTTACCAACCACCAAAGGAAGACTAATCGGTCTATAATTACCAGGGTCATTTCTATTCCCTTTCTTAAACAGAGGAACAACATTCGCCACTCTCCAGTCCTCTGGCACCATCCCCGTGGACAGTGAGGACCCAAAGTTCAAAGCCAAAGGGTCTGCAATCTCATCCCTTGCCTCCCAAATAATCCTAGGATATATTTCATCAGGCCCAGGGGACTTATCGACCTTCAGTTTATTCAAAACTGCCAGTACGTCCTCCCTCCGAACAACTATTTCCTCCAGCCTATTAGGCTGTAACACCTTCTCTTCCTCAAAAACATGGCCCCTCTCCTTGGTGAACACTGAAGAAAAGTATTCATTCACCACCTCGCCTATCTCTACTGACTCCATACACAAGTTCCCACTACTGTCCTTGACCAGCCCTAACCTCACCCTGGTCATTCTTTTAATCCTCAAGTAAGAGTAAAAAGCCTTGGGATTTTCATTGATCCGACCCGCCAAGGACTTCTTAAGTCCCCTCCTAGCTCTCCTAAGCCCCTTTTTCAGCTCGTTCCTTGCTACCTTGTAACCCTCAATCGAGCCATCTGAACCTTGTTTCCTCATCCCTACATAAGCTCCCCTCTTCCTTTTCACAAGAAATTCCACCTCTTTCGTGAACCATGGTTCCCTCACTCGGCCATTTCCTCCCTGCCTGACAGGGACATACCTATCAAGGACACCCAGTATTTGTTCCTTGAAAAAGTTCCACTTTTCATTAGTGCCTTTCCCTGACAGTTTCTGTTCCCACATTATGCCCCCTCATTCTTGCCTAATCGCATCATAATTACCTCTCCCCCAATTATAAACCTTGCCCTGCCGTACGGTCCTATCCCTCTCCATTGCAATAACAAAAGACACCGAATTGTGGTCACTATCTCCAAAGTGCTCTCCCACAACCAAATCTAACACTTGGCCCGGTTCATTTCCCAGTACCAAATCCAATGTGGCCTCACCTCTTGTCAGCCGATACACATATTGTGTCAGGAAACCCTCCTGCACACACTGCACAAATATTGCCCCATCCGAACTATTTGACCTACAAAGGTTCCAATCAATCTGTGGAAAGTTAAAGTCCCCCATGACAACTACCCTGTGACCCCCACACATATCCATAATCAGCTTAGCAATTTCTTCCTCCACATCTCTATTACTATTTGGGGGCCTATAGTAAACTCCTAACAACGTGACCGCTCCTTTCCTATTTCTAACTTCAGCCCATATTACCTCAATGTGCAGATCGCCCTCGAAGTGCCTTTCTGCAGCCTTTCGGCTATCCTTGATTCACAATGCCACTCCTCCACCTCTTTTACCAGCTTCCCTACACTTACTGAAACATCTATACCCCGGAACGTCCAACAACCATTCCAGTCCTTGTTCTACCCACGTCTCCGTAATGGCCACAACATCGTAGTCCCAGGTACCAATCCACGCCCCAAGTTCATCTACTTTGTTCCGGATGCTCCTTGCATTGAAGTAGACACACTTCAATCCAACCTCCTGTCTACCGGTTCCCATCCTTGACCTTGATACCTTCCCCAATACCTCAGCACCCTCAACACTGACTTCTGGACTACAACTCCTTTTCCCACTCCCCTGACAAATTAGTTTAAACCCCCCTGAAGATCCGTAGCAAATTTCCCTCCCAGGATATTGGTGCCCCTCTGGTTCAGTTGCACCCCGTCTTGTTTGTACAGGTCTCACCTTCCCCAGAATTTGTTCCAATTATCCACGTATCTGAAACCCTCCCTCCTACACCATCCCTGCAACCACATGTTTAACTGCACTCTCTCCCTGTTCCTCAACTCGCTATCACGTGGCACCGGTAACGTACCAGAGATGTCCACATGTTTTGTCTTGGCTCTCAGCTAATAAATAAAGGTGCCTTCAATGGAAAAGGTTTAAATTGGTTAAAGAAAATGCTGAACCATAAGAAGCCATTTTTAGGGAGAGAACTTCCAGAAAACAGACTGATTAACAGAGATGTATTTGAAGATGTCAGAAAGTTATTGATTGAAAAACATTTTATCAGTAGACTGACGGATCAATTAATGAATAAAATTGTTGTTAATTATGTGCTGGGCAGATTAATCTGAGAATGAAGCATTACTCTTCCATTTTCTTGGCATGAAATCTGAGATCTTTTGTGAAAGCCTGTTAGCGCATTAGCTGTGTCGGTGGAACTATTGGTCTCTTATTTTTGCAAAAATGATATTTGTCTTGTCCTAATTGTATGTTTGTCTGAATTATGTTAATTGGTAATGTTTTTCATTCTAACATTTCAATGTTTTAATAAAAACCAGTTTAATTGAAAAATTTCATTGAACTGAATAAACTTCTTTTTTGCCTTTTGTGAAATGAAATGTTGAATGAAAAGATCTTTAAATTAATCAGGCCACTTAAAATAATTTCCCACAACATGTTGTATTGGTGAAGCCCTTGCAAGATTTGACCAAGGGACGAAGAGCAAGCTGTGAGAGAGTCGAAGGGAGAGAGGCAGAAGCACAAGCTTTTTCAGATTAAAACAGTCTTTGGTGCGAACTCCAGCTTTGCGGGTGCCAGATCTCACCAAACCCTTCCACATTTTCTGTGAAGAGAATGACGCGATCTAAGCAGCTGCAGTGAGCCAACGACATGGGGAGAGCTTAAGACTGGTGGCGGATTCCTCCATCGAATTAGATTCAGTTGTCAGAGGTATGTATCGATGCAGAAGAGCATGTGCGTGTGCCTCGTGGGCAATAAGTGTTTCCGAGCCACTCACACTGATGGGGAAGAAAAATCTCCCTCGCGCCCGCAAAATCATTGAAAACTGGACGACGTTCAAATGGGGAAGCAAAGCTTTTGCCAGGAGACATGCATGTGGAGACCAGCAGAGATGTAAGGGAGAATTCCACGGAAAGATTGACAGTGCAGAACGGAGCATGAGTATGTTGAGGAAGTGACTCAGGAAGCAAGTAGAGGATGAGCAGAGGAACCACTTGTAGGAGAAGGGGCAATTAACCTATACAAAGATGGAGCAAGAAAGGATGTCAACAGAGAACTCTGCACTGCATGGACGGTGCGAGAAGATAAGGGAGCGGTGATTGCAGTGTAATAAATCCCCCGGTAAAATTCAGCCAAGTAACAGGGTTGTTGGCTTTAGCTCAGGTTTTATAATGGAGCAAGGAAAATGACTCAATGTTTATTCCGACCGTGGATATGCATTTGGAATAGTTCATGATTGCATGGCAGCCTGGAGCAGACGGGACTTTGTGATTTGTAGTGTTGGATACAGACAACATGAGGATTTACTTACACCTTTACTGCGAACAACTAACAGCCCCCTAAAAGCAGCAGTAATTAAAGTCCAAGTCTACCGGAAAATTACGAATCAGGCACAGAAAGAATACAGCTTCGTTGGTAAAGCGCCGAAGGATTTAGTGGAACTGGATTGAGAATGGAAGCAGGCTACAGGATTGGCAGCTGTAGTAGTGTGGAACAACACTACTTCAGCTGATGTCAAAAAGGAGCAGGAACAAGCAGATGTGGAAGAAAAGGAAATATGGGAGAAAGACGGAGGACAGATAGATCATGATGGACAATGGGGAAGGGAAGGAAATATAATAGTCCCCCGAGGTAATACAGTAATCGTTGCTGAAAATGTACCATGGATTAGCACATACGGGCAGAGAGAAAATGTTTAATTTTTTAAGAGAATGTTAGTGGTGGAAGCAGTTGGAAACAGACGTGGCGAAGTTTTGTGAGAGGTGTCTGCAGTGAGGCCCAGTGGAGACAGGCCGTCTCTGCAGGCTTACAATGGGAAGCCGGCCACGAGACAAAGGATCATGGGGGAATTTGCAAATAGATTTTACGGGGCTTTCGCCAGGGGAACAAGGTAGGACATATTGTTTGGTAATTGTAGATCCGTTTATGCGATGAGCTGAAGTTTAACTCTGATATTGGTAATGAAATAATACGGAGGTGGGGAATGCCTCTTCAATTAGATTCAGATCAGGTAACCCACTTCACAAGACGGGTTTTAAAGGACGTCTGTTGAGTGTCAGGAGTAAAGTAAATGTTTCAAACACCATAACATCCTCACGGCTTAGGGATGGTAGAACGTATGAACCGAACACTGATGGACAGTGTAACTAAGGCTATTTTAGAAAAAAAGGAAACAATTGGTTGCGGACTTTGACTGCAATGGAACAGGAAACTTTGACTCATGGAACAGGATTAACCCCTTTGGAATTGATAACAGGCAGGGCAATGCGTTTCACAATGGAAGAAATCACAGGTGGAGCAGAACTTGAAATATGCCAAGGGGCAGTATTTCAATGTATGAGGGACTCAATAGATCGTTTGCATCCTCTCAAAAAGCAGGTAATCAGTCAGCAACAGCACAGAGACTGGACTAAACTGGTGGGAGAAAATGCTCCTGTTATATCTGCACCAGGAGATAAGGCAATGGTGAAACTAATCACAGACAAAAGAGGACTAGGATTTCATTGGAAGGGTCCTTTTGAGGCCGTGGTCACAGGAAAAAACATGTGCCCTGATTAACGAGACATCTGGTTTGCGATGGCGATACTTGACCGAACTAAAAGCAAATCCCAATGAGCAATCCTGAAAATTATATTTGTTAATGTTGATAATGTTCGTAAAATTATCTGTATTTGCAGAAAAGTTGTTAGATTAGGCCAGATCATGACACAAATAGCGGGGGAGCTGTAGAAAAGGAAGTAGAAAACAAAATTAACTAGTTGCTAACTTGAAAGGCCTTAAGTCAGAGTGGTTTGCATTTACAGAACTGCCACTGAAGTACTTTGGAGCTTCTACAGCTACAAGCAAGGTCGACTGGACACCTCCCAACACAGAAGCAAAGCAAGTGGCGGCACGGTGGCACAGTGATTAGTACTCCTGTCTCACAGCGCTAGGGATCCAGATTCGATTCCGGCCTTGCGTCACTGTCTGTGTGGAGCTTGCACTTTCTCCCCGTTTCTGTGTGTTTTCTCCGGGTCTCTGGTTTTCTCCCACAGTCCAGAGGTCTGTGAGCTAGGTTGATTGGTCATGCTAAATTTACCCTTTTGTCAGGGATTAGCAGGGTAAATGTGTGCAATTACGGCCATAGGACCATAAGGTGGTCGGTGCAGACTCGATCGACTGAATGGCTCCTTTTTTTACTGTAGGAATTCCATTATTCAAAGTCAAGTGCAAGTGACAGAGTGTAACATCTTATTATGGGAGTTTTTAAAAAGGTTTTACTTACTTGACATTGAGCAATGGTTGGGATTTTACTTTTCAAAAGGAAAAGAGGGAGAAAATTGTAAAAACCATTATGAAAACATGTGTTTGTATCTTTTTGGTAATGAGTGTAGAGATTTTCGCTCAGGTCGGACCAGAGACTTAGGCCCTGCAGCGTTCCCCTCGGGAGGCACATGTGAATACTCACTTATATTTGGCACACAGATATGTTAGGTTTACCGATCAGGTAAAGTATTGGGTATGTTCATCCCCATCCATGCAGGAGGGGGAACATCTTTACAACCAAAGCCCTTATCATTTGCGGAATTGACAATGGCAGATCAAACAGCCCAAGTAGCCAAATATTCAGCAGACTGCATTCCAGGATTTTCAAGTTGGGAGGTACAGGAGGAGTATCACATCAGTGAGGCCTGTGCAGGAAGGTTAAATATGTGAAGGGGTACGCACCTGTTTATGACCGAACAAACACAGCTCCTAATGTAGATTTAAAGCCAGCGGCACGGTAGCACAGTGGTTCGCACTGCTGCTTCACAGCTCCAGGGTCTCGGGTTCGATTCCCGGCTCGGGTTACTGTCTGTGTGGAGTTTGCACATTCTCCTCGTGTCTGCGTGGGTTTCCTCCGGGTGCTCCGGTTTCCTCCCACAGTCCAAAGATGTGCAGGTTAGGTTGATTGGCCAGGTTAAAAATTGCCCCTTAGAGTCCTGAGATGCATAGGTTAGAGGGATTAGCGGGTAAAATATATGGGGGTAGGGCCTGGGTGGGATTCTGGTCGGTGCAGACTCGATGGGCCGAATGGCCTACTTCTGCACTGTAGGGTTTCTATGATTTCTATGAACACAGAATCAAGAGGAATCCATTGCACAGAGAATTTGGAAGGTTCTGGGAAAACATAGGTGGAAGCGACTGTTATTATATAGTAAACCCATGGAGTGTGCTGTGCCTGAGTCCCGCCAGTAATGGTGGCAACTTGATAGCATTTAATGGTGTTTGGCATGCAAATATTCAATACTGACTATGGAGAAGGCATGTGTGCCCTCAGAAATGACTTGCCGGAAAATGCGAAGAGCTCCCTATCAGTCAATGTTAATGCCTTGGTGCTAGCAGTTGTGAAGAGCATTCATTTGTGCACACATTTAAGTCCAGCTGATTAAGATTGTGTGCTCGTCGGGCAATCCTCCTTGGCAGTATGAAACATGCCATTCATCCTCTTCCTGTAAATATGTGAATACGTGATATGTGATGTTAAGGGATTTTTCTGAGACTTCCCTCTGGGTCTCCTGCATTTTAAACTCCATCTCAGTGTACCAGAACAGTCGCCGGAGTATGGCGACTCGGGGATTTTGAAAGTAATTTCTTTGCAGTGCTAATGTACGCCTACTTGTGACTAATAGCTAAACTTTTAACTCAATGTTACGTGACTTGGACAGTGCATTGCAGGTACTCACTACACAAGTCGTCTGCTGCCCTTCGAATAAGTAGGAATATTGACTTTGGAAAGTGCTGTCCATCAAGGCACGTTAACTTCCTGCAATGTCTCTTGTAAATGGAGCATGATACTGCCACTGTGTGTCGACGTTGGGGAGACTGAATGCTGAAGAATGTAGATGTGTTGCTTTGTCTTTGATTGTCTCAATTTTGTTTTGCATTGTTGGGGCTGTCTATAGGTAAAATATGTGTTCAGTTGACAGAGAATATTGACCAAACCTTCAATAGAATCTGCCGGGAATGATTCAGTGTACAAGGCCAACGTTTTTCCCTTCCTTTCCACCACAATGTAAGCCTTGCTAATGGAACGACTTCAGAAGCTGGACATTCGGTTTCCACAATTATCTTTGCATAGTGTACTGCATTGCTGTCTTTGTCAATGAGCCATCTCAGCATAAATCTGCGTCCATCCTACACTTCCACTGCCACTCTCTCCATCTAGAGTCGCAAGGCAGTAGTCAGCAGCCAGACTCTGACTTGCCTTCCACAGAACAATATATCTCCTACCTCAACGTGACATCCTCTTAGTGACCACTGATCTCTGAATCACAGAATAAGGTGCATCCTGCCTAAATTTCCCTCTCGTTACCGGGATCCGAAACATGTGCTTCCTAACTGGTGCTTATTCTAATCATTATCTCCCCCTTGACATTCTTCAACACCACATTGCTCAGAGATTCAACCGGGGACCTGTGCGATGTGCATGACTCTGTGATACAGTGAAATTGTCCCGTGTATATCTTGTCGTTTTTATAATGTTAACAAAGTTTTATTTAACCTAAAGTAGTAAAACATCAATTGAAATATATCCTTATGCAGCTATGATGAGCCTGGCCATGGCTGTCATAACATGTTTGTTTAGATAACCGTGACTAACGCTGTGAAGGTGAAATGTCATTGCCTCATGGGAGTTATCATTCGATATAAGCATGGAATTATTATAATAAGTCACAGCCGATTTAGGGCTGCTGTTTTCAGCACATCATTTCTCAACGAGAATGCATGCCCCAGGAAACAATCCAGTGCTTGCTATTTACTATCCGATTCTTGCTGCTGTTGGTGTCCTGGGTAAGTTATTACAACAACTGGTTGTCCAAAGAGATTGTGTCCTGTACCAAGTGTCAGAATCGTCCAAATCTTTGGTTTATGAAGTTTTCAGATTTCTTTCACTAGTGCCCTTATTTCAATAAAATTTGATTGAAGGTCATTAGGTGGGATTGTGAAGTCTTGCTGGTGAGCCGCTTGTTGAGGAGAGAACAGTAAGTTTCAGATAGAAACAGGTGAATTGGTATTTAAATATACAGCAAGTGGAGAGATTGGAGCAAAATCCTTTTTTGTATTCATTCGTGAGACATGGGTGTCGATAACTGGCCAGCCTTTGTTCCCATCCCTAGTTGCCTTTGACATGGCCAATGCATGCTGCCCAACCAGCGACGCTCATGTCCCACAAAATAAAATCTGTCAAAACAGTGTTTCCCTTCAATTTCTCCCCTTGCCAATTATTTTCAATACCACTTCACTTTTTCGGAAAGGTAGAGCCTGATCGGATGGGAACTGGATGAAAACCCCAGAGGGGTACTTATAACCTTGAATTACTGGCAATTCGCGATACTTCATGAAATAAAGATAAAAAAGTTTCTTGGTTTGAATCCCTGAATGCCATAAAGCATGAATTGAAATGGTGGACCTGAATAGGATTGAAAGAAAGTCAGTCTGTGCTGCTTAAATAAAGATCAAGGGGGTGAATGGCGTGGCGAAGTAAACCCATCTCAAAATGTGGCAAGAAAAGCGCTCTGAGGAATTCTGGGTGATTTGACTATCTAAAACAATGACAGGAGTCATGAAATTTCATTCGAAATGTACAGGGACTGATTTAATTACAATGAAATGCTATCCTTCATTACGAGCGCAATTTAATATATAAATAATATGGATGTAATGGTTCAATCATACAGCGCATTAATGAGACAACATTTGGAATAATGTGCACAGATTTGGTGTCTCCTTTTGATGAAGGATGTGAATGCATCAGAGGAGCTCTGCTCCTTTGATATCTGGAATGAGTGTATTATCTTATGGCAGTGTGAGATATTGTCCACTGGTGTTTAGAAGAGTGAGGGGTGAACCCATTGACGTATATGAAATCCTGAACTGCCTTGAAGAGGTGGATGCAGCAATCATATGTCATCTTCTGGGTGAGTCTGGAACTGGGGGCGGCAATGCTTCAAAATTAAGGGCAGCCACGTTAAGACAAGAGACGTGGAGATTATTTCTTCTTCTTCTAGACAGTTGCATGACTTTGGAACTCGATGCAAGAGATGGCAGTGGATATGGCGACTTTGACCTTTTTGAGGCAGAGGCTGATATACTGTTAGAAAAGAAAATCAAAGGTTTTTGGAGGTAGATTGGAAAGTGGAATTTGGAAACACAAACAAATCAGCCATGTTGTCGTTGAACGGTTGAACAGGCTCAAGGTGTCGAATGATATAATTTTTCTGGTGTTTCACATTTCGTAAACTGCAAAAAATCTGTCTATGGATAGAATTCCAGACAGTTGGTGCACAGACAGGCGTCAATGCACCCGAGTCTATGGAGAGATTTGCAGACAATCTGTTTGTCGGTACAATCTGATAATAAGTTTCTGATGCAACGATTTTTGAACAATAATTTGATATGACCAGATATATGAAAAGAAATAATTAACGGCTGTATCTAACCAGCACGTTTCCTGAAGCAGAATTTCTGAATCATTGAATTGCTGACACACATTGAGTCCTGCCACCGGTGTCTTTCATTAAACTGATTGAGGAGGTCCTGGTTTGGTTTCAGTGCCCCGATCCGCATGCAGTTCTGAAGATCACCCACACCACTTTACAACTATGGCTCCTGTTAAGCTTTTTCAACCATGTCGACCTCCTTATAGACTAATTTGTCCATCAGAATCAGAATCTACAACTTTGCCATCGTGCTGTGCAACATCCGTGTTTTATGTTAACAAACTTTTGACAGTAGCCATATGTAACTCCCCTGAATACTTCTTCTCTGCCTTACAGCTAACATTGTCACCATTGTGATCCTGTCCAGAGGAAGGTGTGGTCTATCCAGATGCATCACTCGTTACCTGTTATCCATGGCGGTGACAGATCTCCTGGTCATTATCACCGCTGTGATATTGAACAGGATTGCCGGTATATATTTTAGATTTAGTCGACTTTCCACCACTCCAGCCTGTACTGTGACCTCTATCTTAATTTACACTGCCACGGACAGTTCTGTCTGGTTAACGGTTGCTTTTACCTTTGATAGATTTGTGGCCATTTGTTGCTCGAAACTGAAAACAAAATATTGCACTGAGAGAATGGCGGTGGGGGTGATAGGAACAGTTTGTGCCCTGAGCTGCTTAAAAAACATCCCCTCTTATCTGACTTATGAACCGATGCTCATAGTGGACAATGTTGCGTGGTTATGTAACATTAAAGATATATTTTATACCTCTCTTGGGTGGACAATATATGACTGGTTTGACCGAATTTCTACCCCTTGTCTTCCGTTCCTCCTGTTGTTACTGCTGAATGCTCTGACCGTTAGACACATCCTAGGTGCCAATAGAGCCAGAAAAAGACTCCGCAAACAGAGCAATAGAGAAAATCCGATTGACCCTGAGATGGAGAACCGGAGAAAATCCATTGTTTTACTCTTCAGTATCTCGGGCAGTTTTTTGTTGCTATGGACAATGTATGTTGTAAATTTCTTGTATGTTCGAGTTACAAAAAATAATTATTTTTCGGGCTCCAATTTTAATGACCCAAAGTTCATCTTACAAGAAACCGGGAATACTCTTCAGCTTTTAAGTTCTTGCACCAACACCGTTGTTTATGGCGTGACCCAGAGGAAGTTCAGACAGGAGCTAAAAAACGGGATAAAATATCCACTGAGTCTCATTGTGAAATTAATGAAAAAATGAAAGCCATCAACCTCTGCTGATTTCGGACTCATTTCACAACGCAATATCTCCCCCTGTCCTTTGTGTTATGGGTAACGCCATGCCCAACTCCAGCAGCCGATGTGTGCGAACATGAAACAACGTTCTTATTTCCTGCAATTGAAATTTCATGTTCAGTTAAAGGGTGTCATTTATCTCCATGGAGCAGATATTTTATTCACCGTTGAATTGTCGTTGAAACTATGCCGCGTGTAATGTCGATTCAACGTTTGCCCCAGAATAACCATCCATGAATTCTCAGGTCATATATATATGAAGGGGAGATTGCTGTCCTGTCCAGACCACCCTAAATAAAACTGCTTTAAATTTATGAGGAGTCGAAGCCCAGGAATGGTGTGATGAGCCACAGACTTTCGCTGATTCCGTAGAATAGATAAATACCTGTGTGGGAAGCGGCCTTCCACTCTGTCGAAACTTTTTTCATATTCGGTACGATTCATTCCATTCCTGCCAAATACATAATGAATGACCATTATCAAAACTACATATACCGTCTTTGCTTTTACATTCCAAACACAAACGTATTCAGGTTTTGGCATTTTTTAATTTTTCAAAATAATCAGCAGGCTTTTGCTTTGAGAATCCCAGATTCTTGGAAACATTTGCAAACCCAATTCCATTGTTAAATTAAACCTTATTGTGCTAGCTCTAATATCATTTTTTCTCCTCCTTGATCGTAGCTCTGCCGGACATTTTTAAAATCTCATTATTAAATCATTTAATTTTCTTTTTCTGAATTTCAACGTTTCCTGACCTGTGATACTAACTGAAATGTAAGTTTCTCGAGACCAATACCCACAATTCAGATCATATATCATTGTGTATTGTATTGTGTATTGCACAATAACCAAGGCCAGTACATCATCCGTGAGTTATTGGGCTCAGACCTGAACACAGTTGTCCCGGTGAGTTGTAAGCAGTGTTTTATCTCACTGAAGTGTTGCATTAATTGCGTTATTTTCAAGCCATCTTCAGATAACCCCTAACGTTCCAATAGTTCTTTACTTATTTTTACCACCAGTCCATCAATCTTATGCGATTGATTTACGTGAACACGTCAATTTCTCTGCCACTGAAATGATTCATTTTTTTATCATTTCGGTAATTCTCTGTTTCACTGAGAACATAAGAACATAAGAAATAGGAGCAGGAGTAGGCCATCTAGCCCCTCGAGCCAGCCCCGCCATTCAATAAGATCATGGCTGATCTGACGTGGATCAGTACCACTTACCCGCCTGATCCCCATAACCCTTAATTCCCTTACCGATCAGGAATCCATCCATCCGCGCTTTAAACATATTCAGCGAGGTAGCCTCCACCACCTCAGTGGGCAGAGAATTCCAGAGATTCACCACCCTCTGGGAGAAGAAGTTCCTCCTCAACTCTGTCTTAAACCGACCCCCCTTTATTTTGAGGCTGTGTCCTCTAGTTTTAACTTCCTTACTAAGTGGAAAGAATCTCTCCGCCTCCACCCTATCCAGCCCCCGCATTATCTTATAAGTCTCCATAAGATCCCCCCTCATCCTTCTAAACTCCAACGAGTACAAACCCAATCTCCTCAGCCTCTCCTCATAATCCAAACCCCTCATCTCCGGTATCAACCTGGTGAAACTTCTCTGCTCTCCCTCCAATGCCAATATATCCTTCCTCATATAAGGGGACCAATACTGCACACAGTATTCCAGCTGCGGCCTCACCAATGCCCTGTACAGGTGCATCAAGACATCCCTGCTTTTATATTCTATCCCCCTCGCAATATAGGCCAACATCCCATTTGCCTTCTTGATCACCTGTTGTACCTGCAGACTGGGCTTTTGCGTCTCATGCACAAGGACCCCCAGGTCCCTTTTCACGGTAGCATGTTTTAATTTCTTTCCATTGAGATCGTAATCCCATTTGTTATTATTTCCTCCAAAGTGTATAACCTCGCATTTATCAACGTTATACTCCATTTGCCATATCCTCGCCCACTCACTCAGCCTGTCCAAACCTCTCTGCAGATCTTCTCCGTCCTCCACACGATTCACTTTTCCACTTATCTTTGTGTCGTCTGCAAACTTCGTTACCCTACACTCCGTCCCCTCCTCCAGATCATCTATATAAATGCTAAATAGTTGCGGCCCGAGTACCGATCCCTGCGGCACGCCACTAGTTACCTTCCTCCAACCGGAAAAACACTCATTTATTCCGACTCTTTGCTTCCTGTCGGATAGCCAGTCCCCAATCCACTTTAACACACTACCCCCAACTCCGTGTGCCCTAATCTTCTTCAGCAGTCTTTTATGGGGCACCTTATCAAACGCCTTTTGGAAATCTAAAAACACCGCATCCACCGGTTCTCCTCCATCAACCGCCCTAGTCACATCTTCATAAAAATCCAACATGTTCGTCAAGCACGACTTTCCCCTCATGAATCCATGCTGCGTCTGATTGATCGAACCATTTCTATCCAGAGGCCCTGCTATCTCCTCTTTAATAATGGATTCCAGCATTTTCCCTACTACAGACGTTAAGCTCACCGGCCTATAGTTACCCGCCTTTTGTCTCCTTCCTTTTTTAAACAGCGGCGTAACATTAGCCGTTTTCCAATCAACCGGCACTACCCCAGAATGCAACGAGTTTTGATAAATAATCACTAACGCATCCACTATTACCTCTGACATTTCTTTCAATACCCTGGGATGCATTCCATCCGGACCCGGGGACTTGTCCACCTTCAGTCCCATTAGTCTACCCAGCACTGCCTCTCTGGTAACATTAATCGTATTAAGTATTTCTCCTGCTGCCAACCCTCTATCGTTAATATTTGGCAAACTATTTGTGTCCTCCACCGTGAAGACCGACACAAAAAACTTATTTAAAGACTCAGCCATATCCTCATTTCCCACTATTAACTCCCCCCTCTCGTCCTCCAAGGGTCCAACATTCACTCTAGCCACTCTATTCCTTTTTATATATTTATAAAAGCTTTTACTATCATTTTTTATATTAATTGCTAGCCTAGCTTCATAGTCTATCCTTCCTTTCTTTATCGCTTTCTTAGTCTCTCTTTGTTGTTTCTTAAATTTTTCCCAATCACTTGTTTCTCCACTATTTTTGGCCACTCTGTACGCAGCTGTTTTTATTTTAATACTCTCCTTTATTTCCTTCGTTATCCACGGCTGGTTCTCCCTTTTCTTACAATCCTTGTTTTTTGCTGGAATATATTTTTGCTGAGAACTGAAAAGGATCTCCATAAAAATCCTCCACTGTTCCTCAGGTATCCTACCTGCCAGCCTGCTCTCCCAGTCTACCGTAGCCAATTCATCCCTCATCCTATCATATTTCCCTCTGTTCAAACAGAGGACACTGGTTTGGGACCAAACTTTCTCCTCTTCCATCTGAATCAGAAATTCGACCATATTGTGGTCACTAGACCCAAGAGGGTCCTTCACAATAAGATCCTTAATTCTACCTACCTCGTTACACAATACCAGATCCAAAATAGCTCGTTCCCTCGTCGGTTCCGTAACATGCTGTTCAAGGAAACTATCCCGACAGCATTCTAAGAACTCTTCCTCCATTCCACCCTTACCGACTTGAGTCTGCCAGTCAATGTGTATGTTGAAGTCCTCCATGATTATTGCCCTTCCGTTTTTACACGCATCCCTTATCTGCTTGTTTATAGCCCTCCCTACCTCAACATTATTATTTGGGGGCCTATATACCACACCTACTAGTGTCTTTCTCCCTCTACTATTCAACCTAACCCGCACATCTTTGGACTGTGGGAGGAAACCGGAGCACCCGGAGGAAACCCACACAGGCACGAGGAGAATGTGGAAACTCCACACAGACAGTGACCCGAGCCGGGATCAAACCAAGGTCCCTGGAGCTGTGAAGCAGCAGTGCTAACCACTGTGCTACCGTGCCACCCAAATGTTCTATTAGTGATCTCCATTTAGAAAAAGGAAACAGAGGCACTGGGGAAGGGGCAAGAAAGATTCACAAGAATAATCCCAGAACTGTAATCACTTGTGAACTCACTGGTGTTTCATCAAGTTTGCTGACTGAGTGAATCCCTTCCCAGTCAGAGCAGGTGACCAGCCTCTGCCTGGTGTGAACTCACTGGTGGGACATTAGTTCCCGAGAGCTTTTGAAGCCACGCCCACATTTAAAGGGTCTCTCCTGGGTGTGATGATGTTGTGTCTGGGCAGGCTGGATAACCGAGTAAATCCTTTCGCACACACCGAGCAGGTGAATGGTTTCTCCCCGGTGTGAACTCACTGGTGTTTCAGCAGTGTTGATGATATTCTAAACCTCCTTCAACAGTGAGAGCAGCTGAACGGCCTCTCCCGGTGTGAATGTGCTCGGGGATCATCAGTTCCCGAGAGCTTCTGAAGCCGGCCTCTCAGAAGAGCATTTAAAGGGTCTCTCCTTGGAGTGAGTGGCTTTGTGTTTCTGCAGGCTGGATGACTGAGTGAATCCCTTCCCACACACAGAGCAGGGGAATGGTCTCTCCCCAGTGTGAACTCGCTGATGTTCCCACAGGCTGGATGACCTTTTAAACCTCTTTGTGCAGTGAGAGCAGCTGAACGGTCTGTCCTCAATGTGAATGCGCTGGTGGGACACCAGGTCCTGAGAGCTTTTGAATCCGCTCCCACAGTCAGATCATTTAAACAGTGTCTCATTCGTGTGAGTGACTTTGTGTCTGCGCAGGTGGGATGAAGTCCCCCATGTCCCCCATGGTCAGCTTATGATGAAAGTAAGGGGGTTGGGATAGAGGGAAAGTTGGCCGATTGGATAGGTATCTGGCTGTCTGATCGAAGACAGAGGGTGGTGGTGAATGGAAAATTTTAGGACTGGAGGCAGGTTGCGAGCGGAGTGCCACAGGGATCAGTGCTTGGTCCTCTGCTATTTGTGATTTTTATTAATGACCGAGAGGAGGGGGCTGAAGGGTGGATCAGTAAATTTGCTGAAGACACCAAGATTGGTGGAGTAGTGGATGAGGTGGAGGGCTGTTGTAGGCTGCAAAGAGACATAGATAGGATGCAAAGCTGGGCTGAAAAATGGCAGATGGAGTTTAACCCTGATAAATGTGAGATGATTCATTTTGGTAGGACAAATTTAAATGTGGATTACAGGGTCAACGGTAGGGTTCTGAAGACTGTGGAGGAACAGAGAGATCTTGGGGTCCATATCCACAGATCTCTGAACGTTGCCACTCAAATGGATAGAGCTGTGAAGAAGGCCTATAGTGTGTTAGCTTTTATTAACAGGGGGTTGGAGTTTAAGAGCCGTGGGGTTATGCTGCAACTGTACAGGTCCTTGGTGAGACCACATTTGGAATATTGTGTGCAGTTCTGGTCTCCTCACTATAAGAAGGATGTGGAAGCGCTGGAAAGAGTGCAGAGGAGATTTACCAGGATGCTGCCTGGTTTGAAGGGTAAGTCTTCTGAGGAAAGGTCGAGGGAGCTTGGGCTGTTCTCTCTGGAGCGGAGGAGGTTGAGGGGAGACTTTATAGAGGTTTATAAAATGATGAAGGGGACAGATAGAGTGAAGGTTCAAAAACTATTTCCTCGGGTGGATGGAGGTATGACAAGGGGGCATAACTATAGGGTTCATGGTGGGATATATAGGAAGGATATCAGAGGTAGGTTCTTTACGCAGAGAATGGTTGGGGTGTGGAATGGACTGCCTGCAGTGATAGTGGAGTCAGACACTTTAGGAACATTTAAGCGGGCACATGGAGCACACCAGGATGATAGGGAGTGGGATAGCTTGATCTTTGTTTCAGATAAAGCTCGGCACAACATCGTGGGCCGAAGGGCCTGTTCTATGTTCTATGTCTGACTTACTCAGTTAATGGTAGGTGTTGGGGAGAGTTATAGCACAAAGAGATCTAAGGGTACATGTTCATAGCTCCTTGAAAGTGGAGTCACAGGTGGACAGAGTGGAGAATAAGGCATTCGGCATGCTTGGTTTCATTGGTCAGAACATTGAATACAGGAGTTGGGACATCTTGTTGAAGTTGTACAAGACATTGGTAAGGCCACACTTGGAATACTATGTACAGTTCTGGTCACCCTATTATAGAAAGGATATTATTAAACTAGAAAGAGTGCAGAAGAGATTTACTAGGATGCTACCAGACTTGATCGTTTGAGTTATAAGGAGAGGCTGGATAGACTGGGGCATTTTTCCTCTGGAGCTTTGGAGGCTGAGGTTGATGTTATAGAGGTCTATAAAATAATGAGGGGCATAGGTCAGCTAGATAGTCAATATCTTTTCCCAAAGGTAGGGGAGTCTAAAACTCGAGGGCATCGGTTTAAGGTGAGAGGGGAGAGTTAGAAAAGTGTCCAGAGGGGCAATTGTTTTGCGCAGAGGGTGGTGAGTGTCTGGAACCAGCCGCCAGAGGTAGTAGTAGAGGGGGGTACAATTTTGTATTTTAAAAAGCATTTAGACAGTTACATGAGTAAAATGGGTATAGAGGAATATGGACGAAATGTGGACAATTGGGACGAGCTCAGGGGTTTTAAAAAAAGGGTGGCATGGACAAGTTGGGCCGAAGGGTCTGTTTCCATGCTGTAAACCTCTATGCCTGTTTGCCCTGGATCAAACTGACACCCAGGAACTCCCAAATGCTGCAGCTTGAATGTGTACTAATAAACTATTTCTTTTATCCAATGATAATTTATCTTTGTTTTTAAGTATTTTATTAACCTTACCACCTGTTGCTATAAGGGTAAGGCTAGGGTGGTTGAGAGCACCCCGGTGGATTTGCCCCTGCACAACAAGTACTCCTGCTTGAGTACTGCTGGGGGGGACAGCCCGCCTGGGGGAAGCAGCAGTGGCCGTGTCTCCGCAGTGGAGTCCAGCCCTGTAACTCAGAGGGCTAAGGAAAAGAGGAGGAAGGCGGTAGTAATCGGGGACTCGATGGTGAAGGGGACAGACAGGCGTTTCTGCGGAGGTAGGCGGGATTCTCGCATGGTGGTCTGCCTCCCTGGGGCCGGGATCCAGGATGTCGCTAGTCGCGTCCCAGAAATCCTGAGGTGGGAGGGAGAGGAGCCTGAGGTAGCGGTACATATTGGTACCGCTGATGTGGGTAGGAAGGGAGAAGGGGTCATGAAAAGGGAGTACAGGGAATTAGGGAGACAGCTGAGAAAGAGGAAAGCAAAGGTAGTAATCTCAGGATTACTGCCTGTGCCACGGGAAGGTGAGGGCAGGAATGGAGTGAGGTGGAGGATGAATGTGTGGCTGAGGGACTGGTGCAGGGGGCAGGGATTCAG
Organism: Mustelus asterias; assembly: GCF_964213995.1. Taxonomy (NCBI): domain Eukaryota; kingdom Metazoa; phylum Chordata; class Chondrichthyes; order Carcharhiniformes; family Triakidae; genus Mustelus; species Mustelus asterias. The sequence continues at coordinate 106,867 of NW_027590554.1, forward strand.
GTTCCTGGACCATTGGGACCTCTTTAGGGGCAGGGGTGATCTGTATACAAAAAACGGGTGGAACTTGAATCACACGGGGACCAATATCCTGGCCGGTAGGTTGGCTAAGGCTACTGGGGAGAATTTAAACTAGATAGGTTGGGGGGAGGGGAGCTAGAAGAGTTGACTAGGATCAAGGAACTAATTGATGGGGGGGAGGATGCAGGGGTAAGGGGAATTACAAAATTAATGGTAGAGGAGAGGGTGCAAGTGAATGAAGGCGGTAATTTAGATAAGGGAGTAGAGGGAGACGGTGTTCGCGACTCATCAAAGCGGGTTCAGATAAAAGCTGGAATAAGGACACTTTGCCTGAATGCACGAAGCATTCGGAACAAGGTGAATGAGTTGATGGTGCAAATCAGCACAAGTGGGTACGATCTAGTGGCCATTACAGAAACGTGGCTGAAAGGTGACCAGGACTGGGAGATGAATATCCAGGGGTATCAGGCGTTTAGGAAGAATAGACAGGAAGGAAAAGGTGGTGGGGTCGCGCTATTAATAAGAGATAATATCAGGGTAGTACTGAGGGATGACATAGGCTCTGAGGAACAAAACGTGGAATCGTTATGGGTAGAGATGAGGAATAGTAGAGGGAGAAAGATACTAGTAGGTGTGGTATATAGGCCCCCAAATAATAATGTTGAGGTAGGGAGGGCTATAAACAAGCAGATAAGGGATGCGTGTAAAAACGGAACGGCAATAATCATGGGGGACTTCAACATGCACATTGACTGGCAGACTCAAGTCGGTAATGGTGGAATGGAGGAAGAGTTCTTAGAATGCTGTCGGGATAGTTTCCTTGAACAGCATGTTACGGAACCGACGAGGGAACGAGCTATTTTGGATCTGGTATTGTGTAACGAGGTAGGTAGAATTAAGGATCTTATTGTGAAGGACCCTCTTGGGTCTAGTGACCACAATATGGTCGAATTTCTGATTCAGATGGAAGAGGAGAAAGTTTGGTCTCAAACCAGTGTCCTCTGTTTGAACAGAGGGAAATATGATAGGATGAGGGATGAATTGGCTAAGGTAGACTGGGAGAGCAGGCTGGCAGGTAGGATAGCTGAGGAACAGTGGAGGATTTTTAAGGAGATCCTTTTCAGTTCTCAGCAAAAATATATTCCAGCAAAAAACAAGGATTGTAAGAAAAGGGAGAACCAGCCGTGGATAACGAAGGAAATAAAGGAGAGTATTAAAATAAAAACAGCTGCGTACAGAGTGGCCAAAAATAGTGGAGAAACAAGTGATTGGGAAAAATTTAAGAAACAACAAAGAGAGACTAAGAAAGCGATAAAGAAAGGAAGGATAGACTATGAAGCTAGGCTAGCAATTAATATACAAAATGATAGTAAAAGTTTTTATAAATATATAAAAAGGAATAGAGTGGCTAGAGTGAATGTTGGACCCTTGGAGGACGAGAGGGGGGAGTTAATAGTGGGAAATGAGGATATGGCTGAGTCTTTAAATAAGTTTTTTGTGTCGGTCTTCACGGTGGAGGACACAAATAGTTTGCCAAATATTAACGATAGAGGGTTGGCAGCAGGAGAAATACTTAATACGATTAATGTTACCAGAGAGGCAGTGCTGGGTAGACTAATGGGACTGAAGGTGGACAAGTCCCCGGGTCCGGATGGAATGCATCCCAGGGTATTGAAAGAAATGTCAGAGGTAATAGTGGATGCGTTAGTGATTATTTATCAAAACTCGTTGCATTCTGGGGTAGTGCCGGTTGATTGGAAAACGGCTAATGTTACGCCGCTGTTTAAAAAAGGAAGGAGACAAAAGGCGGGTAACTATAGGCCGGTCAGCTTAACGTCTGTAGTAGGGAAAATGCTGGAATCCATTATTAAGGAGGAGATAGCAGGGCATCTGGATAGAAATGGTTCGATCAATCAGACGCAGCATGGATTCATGAGGGGAAAGTCGTGCTTGACGAACATGTTGGATTTTTATGAAGATGTGACTAGGGCGGTTGATGGAGGAGAACCGGTGGATGCGGTGTTTTTGGATTTCCAAAAGGCGTTTGATAAGGTGCCCCATAAAAGGCTGCTGAAGAAGATTAGGGCACACGGAGTTGGGGGTAGTGTGTTAAAGTGGATTGGGGACTGGCTATCCGACAGGAAGCAAAGAGTCGGAATAAATGGGTGTTTTTCCGGTTGGAGGAAGGTAACTAGTGGCGTGCCGCAGGGATCGGTACTCGGGCCGCAACTATTTAGCATTTATATAGATGATCTGGAGGAGGGGACGGAGTGTAGGGTAACGAAGTTTGCAGACGACACAAAGATAAGTGGAAAAGTGAATCGTGTGGAGGACGGAGAAGATCTGCAGAGAGATTTGGACAGGCTGAGTGAGTGGGCGAGGATATGGCAAATGGAGTATAACGTTGAGAAATGCGAGGTTATACACTTTGGAGGAAATAATAACAAATGGGATTACTATCTCAATGGAAACAAATTAAAACATGCTACCGTGCAAAGGGACCTGGGGGTCCTTGTGCATGAGACGCAAAAGCCCAGTCTGCAGGTACAACAGGTGATCAAGAAGGCAAATGGGATGTTGGCCTATATTGCGAGGGGGATAGAATATAAAAGCAGGGATGTCTTGATGCACCTGTACAGGGCATTGGTGAGGCCGCAGCTGGAATACTGTGTGCAGTATTGGTCCCCTTATATGAGGAAGGATATATTGGCATTGGAGGGAGTGCAGAGAAGGTTCACCAGGTTGATACCGGAGATGAGGGGTTTGGATTATGAGGAGAGGCTGAGGAGATTGGGTTTGTACTCGTTGGAGTTTAGAAGGATGAGGGGGGATCTTATGGAGACTTATAAGATAATGCGGGGGCTGGATAGGGTGGAGGCGGAGAGATTCTTTCCACTTAGTAAGGAAGTTAAAACTAGAGGACACAGCCTCAAAATAAAGGGGGGTCGGTTTAAGACAGAGTTGAGGAGGAACTTCTTCTCCCAGAGGGTGGTGAATCTCTGGAATTCTCTGCCCACTGAGGTGGTGGAGGCTACCTCGCTGAATATGTTTAAAGCGCGGATGGATGGATTCCTGAGCGGTAAGGGAATTAAGGGTTATGGGGATCAGGCGGGTAAGTGGTACTGATCCACGTCAGATCAGCCATGATCTTATTGAATGGCGGGGCAGGCTCGAGGGGCTAGATGGCCTACTCCTGCTCCTATTTCTTATGTTCTTATGTTCTTATACTATTTTGATCCTTAGGAACAGAATAAATCTTAGTTACTTAGCAGATACTCACAAAAAATCTGGCTTCTTCTCCTGTCGAAGAGTAAGATCACTTCCTAAATGCTGAGAAAGGTAGAAAGCAAAAGGGCACCTCTTTCCCTTCCTTCCCTAACTCCGTTAATTACCCAACTCCCAGAACTCTATTCTAAGCTGCACTCAAGTGATGTCGGTTCAGAGCTGTTTCTGAGCTGTAGATTCAAAACAATACTCACTTGCAGACAGGGACATGAAGGCCTGTATGGGTCTCCAGGCCATCATGCACACCATCATGATAGGGAGGATGGAGATGGTGTTGCCAGCCATGTACATGATGAACAGATTCATGGGCAGCTGTTTCAATGGGCCCAAGGCGGTGTCCCAGCAGGACTGAAAACAGAAAGTGAGCAGGGTATCAGTGAAGGGGGCCGGTTAGGGGAGGCCATATGCTGATCTTATACCCAGGCCTGGAAGTAAGGATGACCATTAACCCTTTAACACACAGGCTGCTGTGGTTCACCAAGGTACTTCACCACCGTGGACAAACCAGGGGCGTTGTCAGCCACACACTAAAGACACATTCAAATCCAACTTACTTTCTCGACCAGGATCCTGTCTGTTTCTTGGATGCAGATGTCCGGTAGCTGTTTGTCCGAATATGCGACTGGGCACATGGAGTCTCTCTGGCCACACTGTTGATCACGGCTCCTATGAGAAACAGAAAACACAAGTTGGTCACCCTTTCAAGACCTTCTTTAAAGAGGGAGTCTCTCTGTTGAGGACCCCAACGTGGTGGCAATAGTGCCAGCATGAACTAAAGCTTGGGCAAACCTCAGACACACACTGCCATTGTGTCCACTGAACTGCCACGGGAATGAAGGGCTGCAGAAGTGGATTTAGTGTGAATTGATAATCAGGGTGCCAATCCGCTTGCCCTCCATTTAGGGACAAAGTGACAAATCACCAGAAGTACCAAATTGTATCTTGAAAACAAACACTGCGGGACATTGAGAGAGATCCAGTTCAGCACCCGGCCCTGGAACCGAGCAATCGTTCCTCCAACCACCACCGCAGTTGGCACCTGATCAGGTGGAGGGGCTGAAACCAAGATGGCATCTCAGGGTCATGACCTGGGGAAAAGATGCCAAGTGGGGTCTGAGTGGTTTCTGGGGGATTTGAGGGGCTGCTTTGTGATCAGGAGCTCGGTGAGGGGTAAAAGAGGCGCGAAAAACCCGGGGTTGGGAAGTTTTGGGTTGGTGCCACGTCCCCGGGCCAGTGTGCGGTGGCGTCCCCTCGGGAGAGGCGGGCTGACCCGGCTTGTCGCTTACTCGAGACCCCGGCTCCCCGCGCGGCCTCCGCACCTGCTGGTGCCGCTCAGGGTCCGCTTGTGCCAGCACGCGCGGTTGTCAAGCCCCGCCCCTGCAGCCATGACAACGCCGCTGACCGTTAACCGTCCCCCCCTTTCAAATCTGATTCCGATCAAGAGAAGAAGCAGCGTATTTCCGTCAACAAAACACTCCCGCTCCAATGCGGATGTGCAAGCCCAACCGCCTTAGCGTTCTGCGGGCACCGCCCAAAGCCCCGCCCCCACATCGTCGTCATCTTTTTTAGCGGCACATCTGTTCCGACACTTCACCTTCTGTCCAAATGGAGCACGTTTGCCCCGCACAAAGATGGACATCACTTAATGTCAGAGATATTTGCAATATTGAGTCCAGATGACCCTTTATCAAAGCAAAAAGAAATAGCAAGTGGGAGATATTTATACTGCAGGGTGAGGGAATTAAAGATGAGCCATAGCCACAGAAACCAGGGGAAAAGACTGCTAATGGCTGTCCACATTCTCTCTGTGGACAACCATTATAGCACCAGGGACTCATGTTCGTTTCTCGGCTTGGGTGACTGCCTGTGCGGAGTCTGCACGTTCTCCAGGTGCTCCTGGAGAACATGCTCCTCTTTTTCTTCTCATGAAAATCCAGTATTTCCGATCGCCCTGAATGAATTTTGAGGCCCAGGTCAGAGCGAATAAATAAAAGCAAAAAACTGTGGATGCTGGAATCTGAAACAAAAACTGAAAATGAGCCTCTGTGGTAAATGCATCATTGTCAATCTATTTTACTCGGTATTTGTTTCATTATTCAACATTTAACATCAATACATTTATTTATTATGCATCTCCTCATTCTGAATTGAATATTCAGAGAGTTCATAAAAGAGAGCTAGGCAATGGTAGGGATCTAGATGAGTATACGGCTTGTAGGAAGGGACTTAAGAAAGAAATTAGGAGAGCAAGAAGCGGTCACGAGAAGGCCTTGGCAGGTAAGATTAAGGAGAACCCTGAGGCGTTCTATAAATATGTGAAGAGTAAAAGGATGAGATGTGAAGGAATAGGACCTATAAAATGTGAAGGTGAGAAAGTCTGTACAGAACTGGAAGAAATAGCAGAGGTGCTTAATGAATATTTTACCTCGGTATTCACAGTGGAAAAAGACCTGGGTGGTTGTACTACAGGATTGAGGTGGACTGAAAAGATTGAGTATGAGGACATTAAGAAAGAGGATGTGTTGGAAATTTTGAATAGCATCAAGATAGATAAGTTGCTGGGACCGGGTGGGATGTACCCCAGGTTACTGTGGGAGGCGAGGGAAGAGACTGCAGAGCCTCTGGCGATGATCTTTGCATCATCGATGGAGACGGGAGAGGTTCTGGAGGATTGCGGATGTGGTTCCTATATTGAAGAAAGGGAATAGGGATAGCCCAGGAAATTACCGACTGGTGAGTCTAACCTCAGTGGTTGGTAAGTTGATGGAGAAAATCCTGAGGGACAGGATTTATGAACATTTAGAGAAGTTTAGGATGCTCAAACATAGTCAGCACGGCTTTGTCAAAGGCAAATTGTGTCTTACGAGCCTGGTGGAGTTCTTTGAAAATGTGACTGAACACATTGACGAAGGAAAAGCGGTAGATGTGGTTTACATGGACTTCAGCAAGGCATTCGATAAGGTCCCCCATGCAAGACTTCTCGAGAAAGTGAGAGGGCATAGGATCCAAGGGGCTGTTGCCTTGTGGATCCAGAACTGGCTTGCCTGCAGAAGGCAGAGAGTAGTTGTAGATGGGTCTTTTTCTGAATGGAGGTCGGTCACCAGTGGATTGCCCCAGGGATCTGTTCTGGGACCCTTGCTGTTTGTCATTTTCATAAATGACTGGATGAGGAAGTGGAGGGATGGGTTGGTAAGTTTGCCGACGACACAAAAGTTGATGGTGTTGTGGATAGTTTGGAGGGATGTCTGCCTGGGTATTGACAACACCAGAATAAATAATAAGCATCGTCGGTATAGGTGCAGATTAAAGTGACATCTTCTCACTCTGTCTGTGTGAGTGAGGATTCCCGCCGAGTAACAGAATCTCCATCGTTCAGACCGAGAACACAAGGTTAACAAACAAAAGTCATTGATTAAAAGTTCACTTGAAGCGAGGGTGAAAAATCAGTGCAACATAAAAGAAGGTATTAAATTCTAACACATTCACTCCAACTGATCTATGTCCCCTTTCACAATCCCTCGGAGAATCCTCCCTCCTGCCTCATCTCAAATACCTCTATCCCTTTCTACCTCAGCGGGTTCTCTAGTTTGCCCTCAAATGCATCGTTACTCCTCTCCTCAACAGTTCATTGTGTCAGTGTGAGTCACTTCCACAGAACTCTTTCAAAAAAAGTTTCTCTGTAATTCCCAGTTGATCTTTTTGTTACACTTAGATTTATGGGACACAGATATGTAATTCTCCCCAGATGGAATCATCCTCTCCCCGTCCAGCACACTAAATCTCTTTGATTTGCTTTATTATTATTTAAATTGATTTGATCATCATTGTCCAGAAATCAGTCAGATTACCTGATCGTCTTCTCGTCCAGAGAGAGAGAGTAATCATAATTTTTATAATGCTTTCTGATAGCTCTCATCTTCCAACCCTGGGACCATCTCTTTAAATCGCCTTTGCTGTGCGCTTTTAGAACCTGTTCTCCAAAAGACCAAAGCCACAAACAAAGATTCATTTGTGCTCTAAGGCAGGTCTAATACTTGTTTAACACGAAAGTCCTGCTTTTCAAACTTCTTCCTCCATAAATTAAACTCCCTTTTACTCTTTTTCAAGTTTCAAACTTCTTACCGACAATGAATGTCACCCAGAAAACAGCGAGAAGGGAGCTCCGCATCGCTGCTGCTGCTCCTGGATTCCAGGGACTTGTGTCTCCGAAAGTTGCAGAATATCGAACGAGATAAAGCTGAGAGCAGTGGATGTCACATCCTACAGAATCAATGGGAGGAAGAGCTGAGATCACTGGATCGAGAATCAAGAGAATATTAGATAACACCATCTGCTTATTGGCTTATTGCTGACAGAGTTTTCAGGTGGTATCCAATCATCCCGTCGGCTCTACCCTAAATAGAAATGACTGTCTTCTTGAAGCCGGGTCAAACCATTCGCGCAGGAGGAAACTGAATGGAGTTGTAAATACTCGCTAAGGTTTTTGTACGGGGTTTTAGCTTTAATCTAACGCTGTGCCTCACTGCACAGTAATAGACCGCCCCGTCCTGCACTCTGAGGGTGCTTATATTGAGGTAACCGTTCTGTTTAGACGCGTCAGAAGCCGCCAGATATCGTCCTGAAACTTCATCTTCCTTCACTGTTAATGCTTTGGTAATAATCCATGTCGCTGGTTGTGTCGGTTTCTGCTGATACCATTGCATGCTGTACATATTCTTGTCTGTATATTCACAACCCAACTGCACTGAATCCCCTTCTGATGCGGTTATTGGCAGCGATGACTGTGCTACTGGATCTGCGCACAGTCCGCCTGTGAAGGTAGAGGAATGAAATATCAAGAGTTAATGTTTGTATCTGCGATTGTTTCTGCAGCACCCGCCCCTCCCCCCCCCCACCCCCCACCCCCACCTCCCCCACCCCCACCCCCACCTCCCCCACCCCCATTCACCCCTCACATCGATAATTGTGATGGTTAATTATATTACCATCTAATGTGTTTATCTGGCTTGATGTACGTTACCCAGTGCTTACCGTGCAAGAGCGCCGCCAGGAAGATCAGAAACATGTCTGAGTGAATCTATCTCACTGAATGGGAACGGAGTGAGTCAGAGGTTGAGAAGGAGAGAGGGAACCCGGGCTCTGTTCAGCTCATTGCAGTGAGTGTGTTTGTGAGAGTGTCAGTGTGCGTGGGTCAGTGTGAGTTTATGTGTCTGTGTTTGTGGGTGTTGGGGGGGGGGGGGGGGCTGTGTCTATTGTGACCTCACAAGCCTACCATCCATGCAGGTGTCAGTGATAATATCACGTGAGTTTCTGGCACCCAGGCTAGAATGTGGCGCTCTCTGGTGGCGGGTTCTGCGCGCTGGAATTAGGCTGTTGACTGGGTTCCTCACTACAATACAGAACAAGACACACATGCTGCCGAAAAATCTAAATTACGGCTCTTTAGACACGGTCTTTGTGACTGTTGATATTTATTTGGGAAAATGATGCTAAATCTGTGAAAATCATGGCTGGAGTTCGCTGTTCAAATCCTGGGACGACAAAATCGGGAGAACACCCATAGTTTGGACAAATTGGTTACAAATCAGAATAGTGTCAGGGATTAACAGACTAATTTGGTTTCTTTGGCTTCTAACAAGGGAGGTACGAAAAGTAACTTTATTGACCTGTTCAGAATGTTGCCCTTTTCAGAGGGTAAAATGTGGTATTATAACTCCATTTTAAAGTCACCTGTTCTTCTGTTTTAACTGCTGCGGACCGCGGCTGAGTGACAGAGTCTCCATGAGCCACATCTGGAAAAGTTTGCCTTTTCCAGAAGAGGTAGATTCATGAAAAATGATTCTACACCCGAGGTGCAGTCTCAGATTTGAAAAGGGGAATAAATAAAAACGCGGAAGAATTAATCGACGGAAATTGTCGAACACAAACATGAGTCTTGAAGATTCATAGGTGGGAGAAAGCTGCATTTTGTAGTTCCATATCTCTGCCACCAGAGGACAGGACGATACCATGTTGCGTTCAGGCTCGGGGCTATTTGCAGTCTCCAGTCGTGGCCAGTAACATTATTGAGAAAATGTAATTAAAAGAGCAAATGTCGGAACAGAAATATTTTAGCATTGATAGCAAACTTATATTGTTTCACGAGATATATTATGAGTTTTCAAAGTTGATATTACTGTTGATATACTGCAAATATTCTCGTTCGTTCAGCTTGGCACTCGGCATTCTTTGTGTAGCCTGACGGGTAATATGTGTACTTTATACACAAAAGCGCCCAGTCGAGTTAGCAATATTGGGCGGATATTTTGCTGGAGCTTTAAGTCCACAAATGCTGATGTGGTGGATTATTTCAACAATGTCGGCTTTCATCAGAGATGGCTAAACTGCATTGGCGAAAGAGAAATGAGCTATATTTTGCTTACGCTTGCTTTTGGGTAGGTTGGTTGGTCGAAGAGCATGATTATTGCTTCGGGTATTTTAGTCGATGAGACATGCGGGAGGTTCCGGGTTCAAATCCTAGACGAGCCCTTTAATTGCCTCCTTTTGACCAAGTCAGGTATTGTGATTTGTTTCGGGTGCAAACGGCGGGATTGCTTTCCGCTGGCCAACTCCGAAAAAGGATCATAGAGGCACAAAGTTTTACAGAACGGAAAGGGGCCCTTCGGCCCATCGTGTCCGGGTTGGCCATCTGACATCTGGACTGGAAACGTTAACTCTGTTTCTCGCTCCGCAGATACTGCCAGAACTACTGAAATAACCCAGCATTTTCTGTTTTTATTTCAGATTTACAGAATCTGCAGTATACTGCATTATATACAAGCACATATATAAAGCCTAACAGAAGGCAGCATACTATATAACTATCTATCTAGATAGATCACTATGGGAGGAAACCGGAGCACCCGGAGGAAACTACAGGGAGAAAGTGCAAACTCCACACATACTGTGACCCGAGGTCAAGAATTGAACCTGGGACCCTGGCGCTGTGAGGCAGCAGTGCTAACCCAAAATGCATCTTCCCAGGAACAGCCAGGGTCTATAGGAAATGCATTTGCCAGCGTTGGACACCTAACCGTTTGATATCTACACTCCAGATGGGACTCGAGTACACAACCCGTGGTTTATAAAGCCAGTATCTTACCCATTACGGCAATGGGGTTGCATTCGTGCTATTGCTGCAGCTTGTAAAAGCTGCAAATCTTCATCATCACAGATAGTGACTAAACCAGGAATCGAAACAACGTACTTGGCATGCTGAGGCAGCAGATCTAACCATTGTGGCGTCCTCTCCCACAAAATTCTATGAAATTCTATAAATTGCAGATTTTGTTTATTTCTTTGCGGTGCAGATGAAGGGATTGGTTCTCATGGGGTTTAGTTTGAGAACCTGAGCACAAACTGCGGGGAATCTATCAGCACAACACATTCGATAGACAATCAAGATACGTTCAACAGGGTTGGCTATGCAACTGGACATTCATTTTATCCCCATTCACCTCTTCAGCTGACCCCATGACTGCGGGTTCGGGGAACTGGCTGGATGTTTCTTTTTGTTCATGTGGGTGTCGCTTGGTTAGATCAGCATGGACTGCCCATCAGTAATTACCCTTGAGAATGTGGTGGTGACCTGTCTTCTTGAAACGTTGCAGTGTATTTGTGTAGGTACACCCACAGTGCTGTTAGGGAGAGAATTCCAGGAATTTATCCCAATGACTGTGAAGGAACGGTGATATATTTCCAAATCAGAATGCTGAGTGACTTGAGGTGCGGGGGGGAGGGGGGGGGGGGTATGCAGTGGATCGGGGGAGTGGGGGCAAACCTGCCAGTGGTAGTGGTCTTGGGTTTTGAAGGTGCTGTCTAATGTGCGTTTGGTGAATTCCTGCATCCTCCAGACAAGTGGAAAGTATTCTATCACACTCCTGATTTGTGCCTTGTAGATCGTGGTCTGTTTTTTGGGAGTCAGGAGGTGAGTTATTCGCCGCAGGTTTCCCAGCCTCTGACCTGCTCTTGTAGCCACCTCGAACTGATAAAATGTCTCCTGAGTCACAATAAGCGCATCTTCTTTCCTGTTCATTTTGTTGTGAATTTTCAGCACTTCTCTTTTTCCCTGAATGTATTTTTAGGCATAACTAAGAGCCAATGTCTTTGATTGTAAGATATTCTACTCGGGTAATGTTCGGCAGTGGATTCACAGAGGGAGTAGTTAGGGGTTGAGTCGTGTTACTGTCGCTGGAAATTAAACGCAGAGAAGCAGGCTGAATTCCAACACAGCAGATTGACTGAATTCAAGGGCCATTAGGGATGGCAGTAAATAAAATATTAATTAAGCAACCTTTCCTCACTTAAACGTATTGGTTTCTGCCCGGCTTTGAACCGTCTGGCCAATATGTAGCAAATGTTGCAAATTCCACGTATGTGGGCCAGTGGCGCAATGGATAACGCGTCTGACTACGGATCAGAAGATTCCAGGTTCGACTCCTGGCTGGCTCGCTGTAAATTTTAAAAATAGTTCGTAAACTCCATTTCAGTTTCGATGAAAAAATGTATTTTCAGTAACTTTGAACCAATTCAGACAAATGTTTACTCAATCCAGTCACCTTCTATGAAGAAATTTATCTTAGGTCATTAATTTTCAAAAGAAAGTTGGCCATTTTAAGTAAGATTCCACTGATAAACTTTCATTGAGTATGTTTAAATTATTTTCTTTAAATTACGAATTTTCGTGAAATTATTTGGAAAAAGTATTTTAAGCTATCTTTTAAAAAGTTGGGAATTTCTAGATAAATAACGTGGAAATCTTACATTTTTGAAAATGGTGAAAATAGTTTCTAATAAGTTGATGAAAATTTGTAAAACTCTGCGAAGGAATTTAATTTAAATATCTTTCGTAGAAAGAAGTTCACAAAATACTCAAGTTCCATCGAAATGTTTTTTCAAAAGTTGAGAAATTCTAGTTAAATTCCATTGAGGAATTTCTTTGAAGTAAGTTTAGTTTAGAAAAGTTAAAATTAGCGAGGTTTATGACCCTGCGATTATTCTCCATTTGAGTGAAGAAGATTGAGGAGTGATTTAATCGAGGTGGACTAAATTAGGATAAGTTTTGAGGGGGAAGAGGCAAATTTAAAGATTTTTGGCAAGGCGGGCGCAGAGAAGATTTGGAAGGAACATTTTTCCGCAGCGAGCGCTAAGAGCCAGAAACTCATTGCCTACGAGTGTTAGATGCAGTTAATTTAGATAAATATAAATTCTGAGGCCGGAGATGGATTCCCTGAGAAAAGAGATGTTTCCAGGAACATTCTGAGGCAAGTATAAAGTTTATTTATTAGTCACAAGTAGGCTTACATTCACACTGAAATTAAGTTACTGTGAAAATCCCCGAGTCGCCAAACTCCAACGCCTGTTCAGAATCTCCTCGATGATATTGAATCTGGAAGATCAATCTATGGAACCATACCCCTTCCCCCTCCACCGCCCCCACCCGCTGCTGTGATGTTTGATAAGAACCCCGCTGATGTTAAATGCGAGGCATCCCAAAATCAAAAAAAGGTATTTTGGGACATTGGTTCTTAGTTGTGTATGTTTTCAATTTGATATAATATGAAAAGAGATATGCAAAATATTGAAACTATCGAATTGGAACTTCCGACATTGTTACAACAACATTAACTGTTTCCCCTCACGGCCATCACCTCCCACGCTGTGTAAGGGGCCAATATTGCAGTGAATTCTCGTCTCTCTAAAAAACAATTTGACTGATTCGCTGAAGCTGCTCTGACGTAATGAATTGGAGATCAAAGGGTCTGTGAGCTGATTGGATGAATTGGCCATGATGTGGAGTTGCCTGCGTTGGACTGGGGTAGGCACAATGAGTAGTCTCACAACACCAGGTTAAAATTGGTAGCACGAGCTTTCGGAGCGCTGCGCCTTCATCAGGTGACGGATGAATTGGAGAACAGGAGGCCGTGGAGCTGATTAGACGTCACCAGTTGATTCTTTCAGGAATGAACCAATCGCTGGAGAGACCGGATATATGTGAATATCTTCACAGAAACAATTACAGGTTCACCCATTCTGTTTAATTCCGCAATAAACTTGCTGCTAACATGTAGGGTCTCGTTTTGTATTAAGTTCTCACTGTTTCAGCTCTCTTACTTGGTCAGTCAACAATTTACACAATCTTCCTCTTGCAAGCAACTTCGACATTAATTTAATTTCGCTTTGTTGCAAATTACAATGTGATCCGTTCCCTAATGCTATTATTTACAATCAAATGATAATGACATCTTAACGCTTGATGTTTCTAAATTTCTGCAGGTGTCATTGCTGCAGACTCGATCTCACAGGAGCCGGTGATAGCGATGTTTTCTGTGTTAAACTGTGACATATGTGTTAAATAATGCATTGATATTAAATATTGAAACAAATACTGAGTACAATTGTACAATGAGCTTTGATAAAGTGCCATCTGGATCTGAAACGTCAGCTCCTTTCTCTCCTCACAGATGCTGCCAGACCACGTGAGATTTTCCAGCATTTTCTCTTTTGTTTTCTGATTCCAGCATCCTCAGTAATTTGCTTTTATTAATGAGCACAATCGGTTGAGAATTTTCAATGGACGATGAGAATGGATGCATTAATGAATGAGCAGAAATCATTGGTCCCGTAGATATTTGCCAAACGAACGCTTTTAAATTTTGAAGTTCAAGATAATGCGAGCAATCAGATTGAAAGTAACGGTTTTCTTCCTGAAACAAGTGACATGGGCTCTCAGTCAAGCCATTGAAACCTGCAGAAACACAGCGCAGTTAACATTGCAGATAGATAGATTTGCTGGAGTTTGCTGCCAGCTGTTTCTATAGTGGTTATCACGTTCGCCTCACACGCCAAAGGTCCCCGGGGGGAAACGTTCATTAAGTTTTCTCATGTCGGGTGAAGAAATCTGCATGATTTCAGTTCGTTGCTCAACATTATCCGAACTTTGATGTGACAGCCAAATTATTTTTGCTCTAACCTGAGCCTCAAATGCTTTCTGTAAAATAAGAAATGCTGATATTTCTTGACGCACTGACAGGAAAGAAACCTTTCGACTTTGACAACGTGTACATATTCGCATGTCGTTCAGTCTACAACCGAATTTAATGGGTCTATCAGTGCAGAATGACATAATCACCATCTGGAACATGACAAATAGTAGTGTGTGCTCAAAAAGACAGACACAAGTGATACTGTAAGTAAACCAGAGGAAATGGCGCACATTTCCCAGAAGAGTTTTTATATCGTTCTTCATAGCAAAAAATTGGAAAAGCCACTGAGACAGATGAGGAAATCGAGACTCAGTGCGGATCTACTGGACTTTCCCATAGATGGCCGGAATTCATGCGTCTGAATGTTTCGCGCCCATGACAAAAAAAGGCTCAAGTGTAACTAAGAGATAATTCTTCAATCCCTTCCATTTAAATGTAATTGACTTTGTTTAAAAGCTGACTATGGTCATTCTCAAAATTGCGATCTGTATTACCCGGTGACTCGATTCATTTAGTGGTCAGTTATGTTTGCAATTGAGTGATATTCAATTTCAGAGATATTCAATTCATCATGAAGACGTGTGTTAAATAATGCGTTGATACTAAATATTGAAACAAATACTGAGTACAATTGTACAATGAGCGTTGATGAAGTGTCATCTGGACACGAAACGTCAGCTCCTTTCTCTTCTTACAGATGCTTGTGAGGTTTTCCAGCATTTCCTCTTTTGGTTTCAGATTCCAGCATCCTCAGTAATTTGCTTTTATTACTGAGTACAATTGGTTGAGATTATTCGAAGAAAGATGAAAATTAATGAATGAGCCGAAATCTTTGCTCCCTTAGAAAAATGATGGACGAACGCTTTTAAACTTTGACGTTAAAGTTAAGTTGAGCAATCAGGTTGAAAGTAACGGTTGTCTGCCGATTTAAGTGACATTGGCACTCAGTCGAACCATTGGAATCTGCAGCAACACAGCGCAGTTGAACATTGCAGACAGGCCCATTTGTTTTAAGCTGTTGCCAGCTGTTTCTGTATTGTAGTGGTTATCACGTTCGCCTCACATGCGAAAGGGCCGCGGTTCGAAACATTCCTTAAACTTTTTCATGTCGAGTGGGCAAAATCCGTATGATTGCAGTTCGTTGCTCAAAATTATCCGAATCTCGATGTTAGAACCATATTATCTTTGCTCTGACCTCGGCAAATATTAACCGTAAAATAATTAATGCTGATAGTTTTTTGACAGACTCATTGTACAACAGAATTTAATGGGATTATAGGTGCAGACTAACATCGTGAATCACCATCTGAAACTTTTCTAATAGAAGACTGACACAAGTGATATTGTAAGTGATCTATGGGAAATGGCGCATATTTGCCAGAAGATTCTTTTTTAAAAATCGTTCTTCACAACAAAGAAATAGGGGGGGGGAAACACTCAGGCATATGAGGGAATCGAGACTCATTGCGGATCTACTGAACTTTCCTATAAAAGTGCATCACCCACCCTCCACCTCAACAGTGGAACTAAATGAGCCAAAACCTGAAATGAGAACTTGAATGTATATCTGTGCGACCGATGAGCGGAAATGGCAACTTAGATGACAGAATGACAGGTTTTCTGACAGATGTCACTTTCCATCAGCCCTCCAATCTATATCACTAAAATCGATGACCTGATTATCACTTTGTTCTTTGAGGATTTTGAAGCGCGCCGATTAACTGCCACGTCTCCTATATTAAGACAGTGATGAAAATTCGAAGACTTCTTTGGGCGTAAAGCTCTTTGTGAAGTCCTGATGTCATGGACGGCGGTATATAAATGGAAGTCTTTCTTTATTGCCTTTGAGAGACAGCGTGCGAATCAGAATCAGAAGATGGGATGCAAACGTTTACACTGAGTGCATTTTAACCGTTACACCAAACTCAATATCAGGAGTTTCTTTCTCAGTATCTTTTTGACTCTGTATATCTTCGTGTCACTCTATAGGTCTTCACCTCGACAACCCTGTATCTGAACTTATTGTGTCCCTCACCATGTCTCTGCACCGGGAAGGAAGATAGTGGAAGAAATATGCAGACAAATTATGCAACAATAGTAATGGAGATATATATTGTCTCGTATTAATTCTATGCAAGAAGTCGTTAAAGGAGGTAACCGAATAGCTTCTACGATTGGTTTTAGATGCTTATATAATCCGAAATGTTGGAAAAAACACCAACAAGGGAAGGTTTGCTATTGTATCTTGTAGTCGGGAAGAAAGCAGATCAGATCCGAGAAATAACTGGAGGGGAACGTTCAGCAATACAGATCATACTTCCTCATTAAGAGGTTCGAGATGAGTTAGTGTTTGACGGAAATCAGCTAACCGCTTGATTCAGTGACAGGTATCCTGAATGGTACGCAGTGAACCAGAATGTTTGAGTGATTCAGGTAGATGACTGAAAATTCAACAAAGAAACTCTCACGTATGTTTGAGCTAGATTGCTGGAAGTAAGCTTACCAGCGCTGCTCCAATTACGTTTGCATAAGGAATATGGAGTTTAGGGAATGCAGTTGATGAAAAGATCAATAATTGTCTTCGAATCCATACAGTGCAAAAGGAGGCCATCAGAACCTTCGAGTCTGCAGCGACTCTCCGACAGAGTATATTTTCCTGGTCTTCTCCCCTGCTCCATCACCGTAACACCACAGATTTTTCGTGGCTATTTATTCTAACCCACAAACTTTTGACAAGTTAGCATGCTAAATGCATCTAACCTGCACATCATTGAACTGTCGGAGGAAAAGGGGCACCCCACACAGACACTGGGAACATCTGCAAACTCCACGTTGCCTGGAACTGAAACCGGATACCTGGGACTATGAGGCAGCAGTGCTAACCACCTTGACACCACTGTACCACTTAATGACAGCCAAGCACGCACGATGGGGTGAATGACCCATCGCACGATCTGCAAATGTTCTGAATTTACAGAATTTCTTTGGTGGTTTACACACTTCGCTGCGCGGATGTGAGCAGTGAGGATAAGGTGGTGCTGCTCCACTGGATGACTGTCAATGAAACGCCAAATGCAGCCATGATCTGCTCCGCTACTTTTGCCTTCACCATCTTTGACGGGGTACAGACAGCAGCGGAATCAATCGCTTCAGCAATTGCTGATGGCGAGAAGTGGGGCTGATCAGCAAGGCAGGATCACTGCTTAAATGTGGTGAACATTATCCATTTCCAACCAATCCAAGTGCAGAGAACACACGTGATCTTAAATGTATGTCGTTAACTTTAGCTACATATTTCTTATTTACACCGCCATTCTCATGGTCTCTAGTAATGACGGTTTCATTAAATGAGACAAATAGAAAGGGCACATTGATTGTCAGGTAGCGATGTGAAAACTCCGCAATGACGGTCGCGCCACCTGCTGGTTATTTCGGGTAACTTTGCTTGTCGAGTTTGTCAAACTCAGGCGTCACCCTTTGAATTATTCGAATTAATTTCCAGTCATTTTAAGGAGGTTTACAAAAAGGAGCGGTTGGTATAAATGAGAGACAGAGGCAATAAGACAGAGTTATGAGGAAAGTCACATGAGACACAAAACTAATCAGAAAACGTGATTTTTACAGCTCATTTATTGGCGGGGAATATCCATCAGTTCTGGCAGAGTAGCCAATCCTGTCCCTGGGAAACGCCCCTCAGTTTCTCTAAAATTAAACCAGATTATAATCGGGGCTACCCTTCACACTAGTTTGGAATCATCGGCAGAATTAGATCATTCTGTTACTTTCTATCGAGGTCAATATACGGAAACCATCTGTTCCCCAAGCTCCTTACTGATAATAATGATCTTGCTGCCTGGCGAGTCCATTATTAAATGGTAACCATGTCATCCAGTGGTCATTTTTAAACCCTGACTTTTGAGCCATTCTGTATTTGTGTGACAGGAATGAGTGGCGAAAATTCAGTGTTCCAGGCTCATTCCCAATTAGCAATTCGGGAAGGGCAGTGTGGTCTGGACTGCCGTTACTTGACAACCTACACTACCCCAACTCTACTCTGGTAGATGCAGTATTCCGCGGAAGCTCCGAGATATTGCTGAAGAGATATATATAGCTTAGAGGGTGAAGACAGGTTCCCAAACTTACCAGAGAGGTTCTCTGCAGATTTACCGAAGAGAAACAAAACAGTTCCTTTAAATATCGGCCGGGCTCTTCTGTCGGATACTGCCGTGTACTTCTGTGCAATGGAGCACACACAGCTGCAGAGATGGAGCGGGAAAAATCCTCACAATGGGAGTTTCAGTTAGCAGATGGCGCTGTCACACAGATAAATAGGAGCAATAATTAAACCTAATGAGAGTCATAGGGACCTCCCAAAAAACAAAATATAACCATCCATAAGAAGGAGCGAGGAACACTTGCGGAATTTAATTAGTTGATTTTAACTCACGTTCATAATAAAGCTCGCCTTTATAAATGTATTTGATCTGTTTAGTTCACTTGGTGTTTTGAAGCTGTTTCCATACCTGTCTGTAACACCGAACAACCCTTCTCCATCTTCCCTGTCAGATTTCTGGAACCTTTGACCCGAGGTCAGTTCTGCGCTTTTATTTGATCAGAATTTGGGTCAGAGGCAGTTTATGAAAACTGAACAGATTTCACAACGTTTTAATTTTGATCATTCAAACAAGCCCCTTGTACAGATTTACACCAATGGCCAGTGAATTTCACAATGTTTCCTTAACAGGATTGAAATATTAATCTGATTTGCAGAAATAAGGAGTAGCGAGA
The DNA here is from genome assembly GCF_964213995.1 of Mustelus asterias. Lineage (NCBI taxonomy): Eukaryota > Metazoa > Chordata > Chondrichthyes > Carcharhiniformes > Triakidae > Mustelus > Mustelus asterias. Next base: position 125,982 of record NW_027590554.1, read on the forward strand.
AACAGATGAATAAGGCGGATATGATATGAAGTGTAATGCTACCCTAGTACTCGGTGGAGACAGTCAGGGAGATGTGGAAATTGGCTGCTGTGTACTTCAGGCTTGTTTGAGAAATCAATGTCACAGCCTTATGAAATGTGTCCAAGATGTGCAAAATGTCTCGAATGTAGCAATAATGATCAAATAAACGCTATGAACTCCCCGCCCTCAAAGGCTCCCAGAAACTGAAAAGGGAGATGGAACGATGGATGTTCAATATGATAGGCAGGCACAGAAAATGCAGGAAAGGACCAATAGGGACTTCGGGATCAGAGGACATCACTCAAACGTGGCGAACTGTACGTCTGCTTTTTGTGTGACGCTTGACGGCCAGGTTTGACGGATATTTGGAGATCTAATTTTAGAGGAATACAGAGCTGATTAGTAGTAGAAGGGACGAATTAAGTGACACATTCATTATGTGGTGGGCCTGTTGGCCTAAAACGATACTGCAGTTTGTTTTCTCGGCCTCTCCTGGAGACAGTTGAGTGACAGTTTGATCCGAGGTTCATGTGGTTTCCTCTCAGTGTTTGTTTGAGCGGCTGACAGTGCCGCTGCTGATTGTGGCTGCATCTGCGAGAGGTTTTACACAGTAGAGAGGAGCTCTCACTTGCCTTGCTGAGACAGTTTTTGTACAGGAGTCAAACTGCTTTCCATCACTGTGAGGCTGAAAGCGCAGTAATACACGGCCGCGTCAGACAACTGCAGACCCGAGATAGTCAAACTGATGGATTTCTTCGAGGTTTGGAGGTCAGCCGAGAAACGGATTTTAGCAAAATCTGCTTTATATTCATCATCCCCCGAATCCTTCCACAGTATGCAGTCGGGCTGGGAGTCTGGATGCTGTCGATACCAGTATAAATAATAGTCGGCTTCTGCAGTATCATAGTTGCAGTTTAATGTCACCACGTCTCCTTCTCTCTTAACATCTGAGGACAGCGGCTGAGTGACAGAATCTCCATGGGTCAGACCTGGAAAATATGTTCAAATAGATAAAGAATAGAGTGACGTGACTCAACAGTAAGATTCAACCCAAGTTTTGGAAATGAGTAAACAAACGTGATGTCCAGAAATACCTGTTAGAAATGCCCCCCACACAATCCAGATGCCGAGTACCCGCATTGTCTCTGTCCGCTCTGTAAAGAGGGAATCCGATATTTGAAGACACCCATTCTAATCCCCACCCTTAATAATCTGATGACGTGTCTCAGAATGCTCACGCGTCAGTTTCGTGTCTCGCCAGTGTCACCGTGAGATTGGTAACTGCTCTGGTGACTGTCAGTGAATAGAAGCTCCCCAACCATTCGGTGTCCCTGTTGGGCGAATTGTTCCGCTTTGGAAACGGGATGTCAAGAAAAAAACCTTAATTTTGTTATTGGAACGGAGGAGCAAGGAGTGTTGATGGATTTGGTGGATTTCCAATCAATGTTCTGTGCACATTCTCTTAGCTTTACCATCCGAGCATTGGTGCCTGAGACTCAGTGAGAGTCCAGAGAACGGTGGAGGCCATGGGACAGAAGATTTTTAAAGCTGAGTGAAACCAACATTTTAACTAAAATTAATGTCACGGTTCACGAAGATCAAGGCAGAAAAGTGGATTTAAACGGAAGATCAGATGAACTGTAATCTGACTGAATGGTAGAGCAAATTTGCAGGCAGCCTAATTTTTATGTTCGAATGTTCAGTTATCGGTGGACAGGCTGTGAGATACCTTGCAATCTTCGTTGTTTTACTAAAGGTACAGAGAAACCAAGCAATGAAGTCCAGTTGCCTGTATATTATTCCTGAGATAATGTAAAGCGTGTACTGTGGGTGCTGTCCTGAAAGCTGACCATGTCTGAAATCAGCAGGGTTAGGATATGAAATTGTCATGGTGCAGCTAATTGTGACATTGCCGTTTCTTCAAAGGTCCACTCAGAGACAACCCGATGCACTGTGTGGTTGTGGTCCCATTCTGATATAATGTACTAGGAAGTGTCAACTTTAAGAACTTGCGCTTTTTCTTCTTAATCATTATCAACATGGGGGTCACTGGACAAGTAGTTCACGAGCTCAGAGTAATGCTTTGGGAAAATTAGTTCAAATTCCACCGTATCAACTCGTTATATTTCAATTCGATTTTGGAGAAAAGTAGTCAAAATTTAAATTTAGAAAAGTAAAGGTTAAATTTAAATGTGATTAATTGATATTGAAAGCTAGTCGCATCGATGGTGCCTGAACGCACCACAAATTTCACTACAAATTCACCTAGTTCACTAATGCACTTTGTGGAAGGAAATATGCCAGCCTAGCATGGCCTGGACTGTGTGTGATTACAGAACAACAACAATACAACGAACTCTCAAATATCCCAGCCTGGTTCGAGGGCAATTGGTGATGGACAGAAATATTGTCCTGTCACCGACGCCCAATGAATAATTTTTTAAAAAGAGTTCATCTCATTTGAATAATGGCAATGCCTGAGTTATAGCGTTCAGGAGAATAGCATATTCTTTACTTTCAATTGGGAAGGAAACGCGAAGTGAAAAGTGATACATTGATGAGGAGAGGTCCGTTGTGGTTCTGCTTCCTTCTCTCCGAGTCTATAACTCTACAGTTCGGGAAATATCCCCGTAACACTAAGAGACAATTTAGCATGACCAATGCACCTAACCTGCACATCTTTGGACTGTGAGAGGAAACCGTAGCATCTGGAGAAAACCCAGGCAGACACGGAGAGAACGTGCAAACTCCGCACAGTCACCCAAGGCCGGAATTGAATCTGGATTCCTTGCGTTGTAAGGCAGCAATGCTAACACTGTGCCACCGTACCGCCCATTCAGTAATGCAGGATACGTGAGGTGGGCCAGAGAGAGGGGGAGAGAGAGAGACTGTGGGTTTTGTTGCCAATAGCAACGGTATGCCAATGGTACCAAAGACATTGCCCGCGTCATTTCAAGCTTGGAGAAACATGTGACGACTGCGCCCTCTGACGGTGACTCAGAGTACGTGACACTGTCGGCAAGTGCAAGGTTGTCGATGGGCAGATTCCAGCGGCCTTTTATTGAGAGACGTGTTTTCAAACAATTGAACTATATAAACAGACGCGAGGGAAATATAAATGAATTGAAAGAACAGTGCATTCTGTGTCATTTCTGAATCTCTTCCTTTCTGTCCTCCCCCCATCAGTTGGCTTTGTATTTCGCACTCGTAATGACACACCTTCTTTCATTTCTCCTTCCATACTTTTCGAATTGCTTGTCCTCTGCCTGTAATCCAAAGCACAAAACGATTTCCAGAATTTTGACGCAAGGGAACGGCGATATGGTTCAAAATGAGGATGGTGTGTGGCTTGAAGTGGTGCCACAGAATGTGGTGTTCCCGTGCATCTGTTCCTCTTATCCTTAGAGATGAAAGAGATTCCGGATTCGGAAGGTGCTGTCGAAGCAGGCCTGACGGGTTAATTTAATCAAAATTTCAAGTACCGACATTAATTTATAATGGAAGACTGTGGTTTTGTTGGTTAACAAATAAGGATCAGTGGACACCGTTATTTTTAAGAAGATTTGTTTATTGATGTGCAACGTTGTGCAAACCTTGTTACCCAGATTGCTTAGTGACATTGGAATGCAGTTATTTGTAGAGCCCACTCTCTAAGCCTCCTGTGTCATCCACCTCCTCCTCTCCCAGTTACCATGCCCCAATGGGGCATTGGTCGCCATGGACTTCAATTTGATCACTTTGTGGTTTCAAAGCACTCCAGCGGTTTGCCATTGACTTCCGCAGTATTATTGACCAGGAATCTGTTCCGTCCCCATCACCTGCCATCAGCAATACTGAAAGGATTTACAGGCTGATAATCAACATGTTCGACCACGTTATGAACGTGACCATCACGATTGGTAGTTTGTGTTATGTGGAACGAATGGAACTTTGTGTTTGTCCACATATGTCTGAAAGTGGAAGAGTATGTTAGTAGGGTGGTGAAAAAGGCATACAGGACACTTGACTTTGTCAATCGTGACGTAGGTTGCAAAAGCAGGGAACTCATGTTGGACTTGTGTAGAACTTTGGTGAGGTCACAGCTAGAGTACCGTTGCAGTTCTGGCCGCCACATTCTCGGAAGGATGTGATTGCACTGGAGGAAGTGCAGAAGATGTTTACCAGCATACTACGTGGGATAGAATATTTAAGTTATGAAGCGAGTTTGGTAGGCTTGGTTTGTTTTCGTTGGAGCAGAGAAAACTGAGGGGCGACCTGATCGAGGTGTACAAGATTATGAGATACATGGACAGAGTGGATAAAGAGCAGTTATTCCCCTTAATTGAAGGGTCAGTCATGAGGCGAAATAGGTTCAAGGTGAGGGGCAGGAGGTTTCAGGGGAATGTGAGGAAAACCTTTTTAGCCAGAGGGTGGTGACAGTCTAGAGTACGCTGCCTGGGAGAATGGTGATGGCGGTTTCCCTTACGTCCTTTAAAAAAGTGTCTGGATAAGCACTTGGTACATCATAACATTCAGGGCGATTGTCCAAGCGCTGGCAGATGAGATTAGGTGGGAGTTCTGGTATTTAATGTAACAACGTGGCCTCGATGGGCCGAAGAGCCCATCTTCTGCGCTGTATGATTCTATGATTCTACGATTCAATGAAGGCACTTGAACCTGAATGAGGATCCGACCACTGCGGCAGAAAACTCCTGCGGTGCAATTGTGCCATATCCAATCTTTTGCCCTAAACATGCTATCGATTGCAAGGAAGTGTAACGGCCTAGGAATATTTCCCCTACTACTCTGCTGGCAGCTATAACAAGCAACGAACTGACCCCTTTGCAGGTTTTAGTTAAATATGAGGTCCTGGGCGCAATCTAGCGGAACATTGTCTGTGAAACAGCGATTCTCAGTTTATTATGCAGGATTACTGTGTGATTTCGCTGCCTGAGTAGTATGGGCGTTTATTATGGGTTTTATTGCTTTGATTTTATTATTTCAACGGCTGCTTCCATTTTCTTTTGTTTTTGAGGTTTCTCCTGGATTTTGCGATACTCTCGCATTTAACATCACGGGGTTTCAACAAGCAAAAACAGAAAATGCTGGAAAATATCAGCAAGTCTGACAGCATCACTGGAGAGAGACTGGAGCCAACGTTTCGTGTCTGGATGACTCCCTTAGACAGCTGCGGACGGACGCTTTTTAATTTTCAAGTACAAGATAAGTTGAAATATCAGATTGAAAGTAACGGATGTGTTCATCTATTAAGTGACATGGCCTCTCAATCTAACCTTGAGAACCTGCAGCAACACAGAGGAGTTGAGCATTATGGTCAGGCCAATTGGCGTGTTACACTGTCATTTGTTTCGGTAGTGCAGTGGTTATCGAGTTCGCACAAAGCGGAACAGACGCGTTCATTCAGCTTCCTCATGTACGGTGAGAGAAATCTGTATGATTTCAGTTTGTTGCTGAACATTGTCCGAATCTCGATGTTGCAGCCATTGTACCTTTGCTCTGACCCCGACCTCAGATGCTTTCTGTAAGATAAGAAATTATGATTTTTTTTGAAGCACTGACAGGAAATACAATTTTCTATTTTGACAACGTGTACATATTAGCATCTCGTTCAGTGTACAGCAAAATATAATGGTGCAGATTGACATAGTTAATAGATCACTCCTAAATCTCTTCCTTTTTAAAAGTACTTGATTTTGTTTAAACAATGATGAGTGCGGTCAATCTCAAATAAGCAGCATGGCATGTGTATTACGCAGTGACTCGATTTCTTTTGTTGGTCAGTCATGTTTGCAATTAAATGTTGTATATTTCAGAGATATTCAATTCAGAATGAGGACACCTGCGTTAAATAAATGTATTGATATTATATGTTGTATAACGACAAATACTGGATATAACTGGTTGAAACTGGTTCAAATTATACGAACGTTATAATATTATATTCCGTGAAGCAATATATTTTTGCTGTCAATGCTAGTATAATATTTCTGTTTCGACATTTGTTCTTTTAGTTACATTTTCTCAATATTGTTACTGGCTGCGGTTGTGAGTCTGGAATTCGCCCCGACATGAAACCCAATCCGGTATCCAACTGCCCTCTGGTGGCGGCGGCATGGAGCTACAAGGTGAAGCTTTCTTCCTCCTGTGACCCTTCGGGACTCAAGTTTGTTCAAACATTCCCGATCATAAATTCTACCGCGATTTTATTTATGGCATTCTTTTTCAAATTTTAGACCGCACAGAGGTGGAGAATCTTTTCTCATGAGTCCAACTCCTCCAAAGACAACCCTTTTCCAGATATGGGTCATTGAGATTCTGTCACTCAGCCGCTGTCCTCAGCATTGAAGACAGAAGGAGAAGCGGGGACTTTACAATGTATCGATAATATTAAATTTTACTCTCTGAAAAGGGGAAAATTCTAAACATATCAACTGAGTCGCCTTTGTACCTTCCTGTTTGTAAGCAAAATAAACCAAATTAGTCTGTTGATCACTGGCACTATTCTGATTTATAAACATAAGCTCTTAAGACGATAAGCTATAACAGTGGCATTAGACCAGTCGACCCATGGAGTCTGTTCCGCCATTCAATCGTGTCTGCTAAGTTTCCCATCCCCAAAAATTATAAGGGATAGGATTTATAGTTATTTGGAGAGTAATGAATTGATAGGTGATAGTCAGCATGGTTTTGTGGCAGGTAGGTCGTGCCTTACTAACCTTATTGAGTTTTTTGAGAAAGTGACCAAGGAGGTGGATGGGGGCAAGGCAGTGGACGTGGTATATATGGATTTTAGTAAGGCGTTTGATAAGGTTCACCATGGTAGGCTTCTGCAGAAAATGCAGATGTATGGGATTGGGGGTGATCTAGGAAATTGGATCAGGAATTGGCTAGCGGATAGGAAACAGAGGGTGGTGGTTGATAGTAAATATTCATCATGGAGTGCGGTTACAAGTGGTGTACCTCAAGGATCTGTTTTGGGGCCACTGCTGTTTGTAATATTTATTAATGATCTGGATGAGGGTATAGTTGGGTGGATTAGCAAATTTGCTGATGACACCAAAGTCGGTGGTGTGGTAGACAGTGAGGAAGGGTGTCGTAGTTTGCAGGAAGACTTAGACAGGTTGCAAAGTTGGGCCGAGAGGTGGCGGATGGAGTTTAATGCGGAGAAGTGTGAGGTAATTCACTTTGGTAGGAATAACAGATGTGTTGAGTATAGGGCTAACGGGAGGACTTTGAATAGTGTGGAGGAGCAGAGGGATCTAGGTGTATGTGTGCATAGATCCCTGAAAGTTGGGAATCAAGTAGATAAGGTTGTTAAGAAGGCATATGGTGTCTTGGCGTTTATTGGTAGGGGGATTGAATTTAGGAGTCGTAGCGTTATGTTGCAACTGTACACAACTCTGGTGCGGCCGCACTTGGAGTACTGTGTGCAGTTCTGGTCCCCACATTACAGGAAGGATGTGGAGGCTTTGGAGAGGGTGCAGAGGAGGTTTACCAGGATGTTGCCTGGTATGGAGGGGAGATCCTATGAGGAGAGGCTGAGGGATTTGGGATTGTTTTCGCTGGAAAGGCGGCGGCTAAGAGGGGATCTTATTGAAACATATAAGATGATTAGAGGTTTAGATAGGGTGGATAGTGATAGCCTTTTTCCTCTGATGGAGAAATCCAGCACGAGGGGGCATGGCTTTAAATTGAGGGGGGGTAGTTATAGAACCGATGTCAGGGGTAGGTTCTTTACCCAGAGGGTGGTGAGGGATTGGAATGCCCTGCCAGCATCAGTAGTAAATGCGCCTAGTTTGGGGGCGTTTAAGAGATCCGTAGATAGGTTCATGGACGAAAAGAAATTGGTTTAGGTTGGAGGGTCACAGTTTTTTTTTTTTAACTGGTCGGTGCAACATCGTGGGCCGAAGGGCCTGTTCTGCGCTGTAATGTTCTATGTTCTATGTTCTATGTTCTATTCTCCCGCCTTTTTCCGGAAACTTTGATCCCCTTACAAATCAAAAACATATCTACTCAATGACCTGACCTCCAGACCCTTCTGTGGCAATGAATTCCATCATTTCACCACCCACTGGCTGAAGAAATTCCTCCTCATCTCTGATTTAAACGTTCGTCCATTTACTCTGAGGCTGTTCCCTTGGATCCTCGTCTCTTTTACTTACATGGAAACACCTTCCCCAACCCGGCACTTTTTCCAAAGTCTTGGTATGCTCTAGACTTCGGTGTACCCAGGATTTGAACAGAGAATTCCAGGAATGATGTCCGCAGGTTCAGCACCATTTTACGATATAAGCAGGAAACGTAGCAAAGACACCAATTCGGATTTCTGGGCAGCATTTGTGTCTTGGTATGGATTGGGGTAAACCCTGAATCCACTCAACAGCCAAATGCGAACTTGCATTAAGCAACATTTGTCAGCAGAGGGCGCCAATTTCAAGCCCGGTTTTGGAGAGGGGAGAGATGTTGGGGAGGGGGGTGGTGATACAATCTCACGTGACATTATCACTAGAGCCTGTATGGATGGTAGGCTAGTGAGGTCACAATAGACTCCCCTTCCCCTCCCCACAATCACATCCACACAGACAAATTGTCATACACTCAGTCACACGCTGCAATCAACTGAACAGAGCCTGGGTTCCCTCTCTCTTTCTCACTCTCTGATTCCGTCCATTCTCATTCACTGAAAGAGATTCACTCGGACATTCTGCTGATCATTCTGGTGGCGCTCATGCAGTTAGTACCAGATAACATTCATCAAGCCACGTGAACATATTTATACACACAGATGGCAATTTAATCAACCATCAGAAACATCCATGTGCGGCGTAGGTGGGAGGTTGCACAAACTATCGCCTATAGAAAACAAATTTACATGAGGTCTTGATATTTCTTTCCTCTACCTTCACAGGTGGACTGTACGCAGATCCAGTAACTCAGTCACCGGTGGCAATAACCGCATCACAAGGGGATTCGGTGCAGCTCGATTGTAACTATACAGACGAGTATATGAGATACATGCAATGGTATTAGCAGAAACCTGCACAGCCACCGAGAGGGATTATTACCAAAACATTAGTCGTGAAAGAAAATGAAGTTCCAGGATGATATCTGGCGGCTGCTGACAAGTCCACATAGAACGGTCACCTCAATATAAGCGCCCCCAGTTTGGAGGACGTGGCGGTCTATTACTGTGCAGTGAGGCACAGCATTAGATTACAGCTAAAACCCGTACAAAAACCTCAGCGGGTATTTACAACTCTATGAAGTTAACAAACAAGGCACACATGTGAGCAGATTTCCACTCCATCTGACGAAGGAGCAGGGCTCCGAACGCGAATGGCATTTGCTACCAAATAAACCTGTTGGACTTTAACCTGGTGTTGTTAAAACTCTTACTCTTTCTACCCCAGTCCAACGCCGGCATCTCCACATCTTGTTCAAATCATCAGAGAAGCACTTTGGGAAATCTCGAGACTAAGCTCCATGCCGCGATTTATATAGTAAGGAGATACCAGGAGTATCTAGCTATCAGCTGAAGGATGCTTTCAAAAGTGGAGGCAATATGGCAGACAATTGCCGGCTGTTCATCCAGAATTGTTAACTCAGATGAGCCCATGGACACCGACTCCTCGGCATTCGTTCCTATGCTTAAGTGCAGAATGGATCAAAGTCTGCTGTAGTTCATAACAAATGAGATGTCGAATAACCGGTACATAGACTCACTTAACAACACGACTATTATTATAAATCCGGGGCACAGAGACTCGTGTGTTTGGATTGTGCTGCGTAAAAAAAAACCTTGGTGAGTTGCTGCAGTGTATCTTGTAGATGGTGCACACGGCTGCCACTGTTCGTCTGTGGTGGCAAGAATGGATGTTCATGGAATGGGTAGAAATCAAGCGGGCTGATGTTTCCTGTATCGTGTCGAGCCTCTTGAGTGTTCTTGGAGCTAAACTCATCCAAGCAATTAGAGAGTATTCCATCTCACTCCTGACCTGTACCTTATAGATGGTGGACAGGCTTTGGGGAGTCAGGAGGTGAGTTACTCGCCGCAGGATTCCTACCTTTGATCAGCTCTGGTAGCCACTGTATTTAAATTCCTGGGTCCAGTTCATTTTCGGTCAGCTCCCAGGATTTTGATGGAGGTGGGGTGGGTGGGGGAGCAGGAGGGATGATCCAGCGATGGTAGTTCCATTAAATATAAATGAAAGTTGATTAAATCCTCTCCTTTTGGAGATGGTCATTGCCTGGAACTTGTGTGACATGAATGTTGCTTGCACTTATCAGGCCAAACCTGTGTATTGTCCAGATCTTACTGCATTTGAGCATAGACCAAATGTCTAATTCGAGACATTGGAATATCAACCTTAAATTAAAGAATGCGGATGATTTCCTCACCATAAAGCCCACTCTCACTGAATTACTGACCTGCTCTTTCGCTCTTTCTGCTCTTCCGCCTTTACCGACCACTGCAAATGTTAAAACCTTTTACATCTGTAACATTTTCCCCAGTTCTGATAAGCATAATGTTCCTCTATTTCTAACTTGAAAACTGCCGCCCATCCAACTGAGCAACTTCAGAATTGTGCGTTGACATTTTGGACACTATAACGTTCCTGGTGCATTCCAGTACATGTGATCACTGGGATTGAGGGAGGTCATGTAGCCACTTACGGAAATGTCGTAACTCCCTGTACGAATATATCTGCAAACATCTCCTTAAATATCTAGGGTTCCAGCCACCTTCCATTCAAACCGGCAATTTATTTCGCACATTTACCACTTTCTGTGAATGAGAAGCATTTTTCGATATTATCCCAGAATTGCACTTTTCACTTCGAACCCGTGTCCCCGAGTCCCTGTCTACAATTAAAATTGGAGTAAAATTGCAGGAAATGTTTTTACTACATGATGTATCTAATATTGTTGTAGGTACCAGTCAGACACTTGGGTGGGGACCTAATTGAGAGAAACACATGACCCTCTGTAGCGAGTCACACCGGCCAGAATCTGTCTTTTGGGTTGATTTGTTTCACAGATAGAAATACTTCAACACGAGATAGAAAGTGAGAACAGCGCGATCATTTCTTAAGCACAGACCCCAGGAGGTAAACAGCGCCAATTGTCGGAAGTTTCCATTTGACCTGCCTGCCCTTGTCTCTGAAGTGGGGAGATTGATGCACCTATCCACTGGCTGCCATCGGTTGGCTGAGTAGTTCTGTGGTTGGGGACCTGCACTTGCTTTGACAGAGTAGTTCATTGTCTGCAGAGTTACAGACAACGGGAGCGACATTCGGAACTATCTCTTTCCTTCCTGCTAACTCTGTAACATCTCAGTTAGTATTTCCTCCCGAGTAATACTCCACTCTCCCCCTAACCGCACTAAACAATGTATTCTTATTTGTAAAATGGTGGCAATTACGACATTAGCGGATCCAAAACATTTTACTTGTCCTTTTACTTCCAACATGTTGCGAATCTGATTTTTAAATTCTCGCATGTTTGACCTTTCACCATTGGAACATTTTTTTCCAGATCTGAGTCATGGAAACGCTATCAGCAGCTGCTATTCTCAGGAGTTAAGACAGAAGGAGAAGCGGTGACTTTAACCTCCATCTATAATCCTGCACCGAGCGACAGCAATGATTTATACTGCTACCGGCAACATTCCTGAAACAAAGCCAGAGCTTATTCTGATAAAATACGCGGGAGGTTCAGCGATGAGACAGGTTTTGCCAAATACTTCTTTTGGGCAATTTAACAGCTTGACAAGAAAATTCACTTTCCCCATCTCTGGGCTGTAACTGAGAGGCACTGCAATTTATTTCTGCTCCCTGAGGCATACAGTGATAAAAAGTTAGATTCACGGCAAGAAACCCTCGCCTCTTGGCAGGACAGAAGTTGCCAATGTACATTATAGCATCGGTGAAATAGAATCATGGAATCCCTACAGTGCAGGCTATTCACAAAGGGGCAATTTAGCACGGCCAATCAACCTAACCCGCACATCTTTAGACTGTGGGAGGAAACCGGAGCACCCGGAGGAAATCCACGCAGACACGGGGAGAATGTGCAAACTTCACACAGACAATGACCCAAGTCCCTGGAGTTGTGAGGCAGCAGTGCTAACCACTGTGCCAAGTGTGAAAAAAAACGATTCATACAATCTGACAGTCGTTTGCGGTAATTTACTATTTCATCTCTATCTGTCTTTCGTCGGTGCAAGTTACCCCGAGTCGCCCACATATTCTGAATTAAATTTCATGAAATTTAAACGCATTCGCCGAAGGGGGCATGAGGAGGTTGGTTCAGTTGTTGGTTTGATTGACGTAATGGGTAAGAGGTTGTGTTCTTTTCATCTTTAGTAAAAGTGAACGTTATTGTCAAAGCTGTATTTTTGAAGGGGTAACCAAGAAGGTAGATGAGGGCAGTGCAGTTGATGTTGTCTACACGGACTTTAGCAGGGCCTTTGACAAGGAACCGCATGGCAGATTGTTGCATAAGGTTAAATCTCACGGGATTTAGGGTGAGGTATCTAAATGGATACAAAATTGGCTCATTGACAGAAACCAGAGGGTGGTTGTAGAGAGTTGTTTTTCAAACTGGAGGCATGTGACCAGCGGTGTGCCTCAAGGATCAGTGCTGGGTCCACTGTTATTGTCATTTATATTAATGATTTGGATGAGAATATAGGGGGCATGGTTACTAAGTTTGCAGATGACACTTAGATTGGTGGCATAGTGGACAGTGAAGAAAGTTATCTCCAATTGCAACGGGATCTTTATCAATTGGGCGAGTGGGCTGATGAATGGCAGATGGAGTTTAATTTAGACAAATGCGAGGTGATGCATTTAGGTAGATTGAACCAGGGCAGGACTTACTCAGTTAATGGTAGGGCGTTGGGGAGAGTTACAGAGAGATCTTGGGGTACATGTTCATAGCTCCTTGAAAGTGGGGTCACAGGTGGACAGAGTGGTGAAGAAGACATTTGGCACGCATGGTTTCATCGGTCACAACATTGAATACAGGAGTTGGAATGTCTTGTTGAAGTTGTACAAGACATTGGTCAGGCCACACTTGGAATACTGTGTGCAATTCTGGTCACCCTATTATAGAAAGGATATTATTAAACTAGAAGAAGTGCAGAAAAGATTTACGAGGATGCTACCGGGACTTGATGGATTGAGTTAGAAGGAGAGGCTGGATAAACTGGGACTTTTTCCTCTGGAGCGTAGGAGGCTGAGGGGTGATCTTATAGAGGTCTATAAAATGAGGGGCACAGATCAGCTAGATAGTCAATATCTTTTCCCAAAGGTAGGTGTTTTTTTTAAACTAGAGGGCATAGGTTTAAGGTGTGAGGGGAGAGATATAAAAATGTTCAGAAGGGCAATTGTTTCACACAGAGGATGGTAGGTGTCTGGAACAAGCTGCCAGAGGTAGTAGTAGAGGCGGGTACAATTTTGCCTTTTAAAAAGCATTTAGATAGTTACATGGGTACGATGGGTATAGAGGGATATGTGCCAAATGCGGGCAAGTGGGATTAGCTTAGAGGTTTAAAAAAATGGGCGGCATGGACAATTTGTTTCGAAGGGCCTTTTTTCCATGCTGCAAATCTCTATGACTCTATGATTGCCCATCACTAATTGCCTTTGTAAAAGTGATAGTGAGCTGCCGTCTTGGACTGCTGCAGTCCATGTGTTGTAAGTATATACACAAAACTATTCGGGAGAGAGCTCCGCATTTCGACCTAGAGACAGTGAAAGGAAAACGTTATAGTTCTAAGTTCTAGCCCTTCGCCTCTTGAGAGGTGTTGGTGGGCATTCTTATATATAGCGCCGGCGTGGATGGATCAGGACGAGTTGTTGGTGATCTGGACATCGAGAAACCTTGAAGCTCTCGACCATTCCCACTTCATCCCCGTTGATGTCGATAGGGCATGTCCTCCACTACGCTTAATGAAGTCGATGACTATCTCTTTCGTTTAACTGACATTCAGGGAGCGACTACTGTCCTCGCACCAGTTCACCAGATTCTCCATCTCTTTCCTGCCTCATCATTATTTGAAATCCGACCCACCACGGTGGTGTCATCAGCAAACTTGAAAATTGAGTTGTAGGGGAATTTGGCCATACATTCACTGTTTCATTCATTGTTTTCCTTCTCTGACTCCGCTGTACAGATTGAGCTGCTAAAGGACCAACGTTGGAATTATTCCACAGAAAGTACTCAGGTTAAGATGAATAAAATCACCTTCCACTCCGTGTCGAGGTTAGGAATTGAAGATCCAAGGAGTTTGATATTATTGGTTGAATCGTTAGCTTATTTGTTTTAGATGATTCAATGTCAACTGATGACGCACGCGGCGAAGAACCAATGAGAAGAGAAGTGGGTGTTACTCACCCGCTTCTCAATTCTTGAGTGAAAACTTTCAGCCTCAGCCCATTGCTGTTGACTGTGCTATGAGGTCTCTGCAAACATGTCTCCTGTTACTTTGCGTTTATTCCTCACAGCGGCTGCTCTGTTAACCGGTCAGTTCACAAGTTTCACAAAGCTGTGTTTCATATATTTACCACACATGGCATCATCACATCGATAACAATGGATTGATCACGGATCAGTAAATTAACCCTAACCACTTTACCGCCACACACCCTGTGACAAACAGTGGACTTGAAAACCTATGGACAGCTGTCAGTTTCCCCTTCAAATTGCAGGAAACGCTAGAGGGGAACTGAACCCGATAGATGGCGCCAAATGTGCATTCCAGAAATTTTATTATTCGATTCAAATATAATCAAGTTATAATCCCAGAGATGTTGGAAATATGTTTCACTTTCGTTGCACCAAGTTATTTATCCGGCTGTTGCACAGGGCAAAATGCAGATTCTATGTGATAAACGTAGTTGATTGACATCGTTTAATGTGTTGTTACTCTGAATACTTTCAGGATATTGTGGATGAGACTCTGTTACACAGACACCAGCTGCACTCACAGTGAGTGAAGGACGTCAGTTGATCTGTAACTTTACAGCTACAACCAGCGACGACCCTAAGCTATTCTGGTATCGTCAGTATCCCAGCGGGTCCATGGAGTTTCTGTATCAGAAAAGTAGATACAGTGGGAATACAGAAAGATTCCGAGGGGATCGTTTCTCTGCAGAGTTTGACTTTATGAAGAGCACCATTCCGCTGAATGTGTCTAAGATAGAGCTGGCAGACTCCGGGGTGTATTACTGCACACTGAGACCCACAGAGACACAGAAATGGGCTGAACCTGTACAAAAACTGTCAGAGCATTACTCAACATTCCAATGTGGCAGTTGAGTGAATCATTATAGAATATTTATATGCCGACTTACCTGATGTCACACAATGTGTTTAATGTCACTGATACGATGAATGAAAAAAACACAAGCCAATTTGACCCCCACCATGGTCCTTCAAACAACATTATTATGCATAGCCTGTTTGAGGACGTTTATTCTTGGGTAGTTATTGACTAGAGCAACTCTACTGCTCTTCTTCGAAATAGTGTCCTTGCGCACTATCACGTCTATCTGAGAAGGCAGTCGGTGCCCTCGATTTAACATCTCATTCGGTACCTTTGACAATTCACCATCCGCTGCGGAGTGCACGGCCGCATCTGAATGGATCATGCGACTGGAGTCTCCTCAAATCTTCTGCTTCATAGGCGGTAAAAATAACAACGGAACCTAGCCTGGCAAGCGTTGTGTGTAGATTAGCGCGTATATTGTTAATTCTGATGCATTTACACTATTTTGAAAATTAATATATAGTTTATATTTACACATGCCGGATTGATGCAACGGTTAATCGAGGTGATCAGCCTGATAACTGAGAGATAGATTGGAGCAACCTCTCGATGCCTCAGTCACTTTCCATCAGCGTTACCCAAGTACCTTCTGGGATTGTGTTTCCTGAAAGAATCTGTGTGTTTGTTTACTGCAGCGGGTACGGGAACAATAACGTTGTGGTTCTGCAGCTAGTCTAGTATTCCAGAGGGACAAGCGGCTCTCCGAAATCACCCTTTCCTTAACACGTGTTATGTTATATAAGACTATATAATTATTTGCAGCTATATAAGACCCTGGTCAGACCACACTTGGAGCACTGTGCTCAGTTCAGGTCGCCTCATTACAGGAAGGATGTGAAAGCCATAGAAAGGGTGCAGAGGAGATTTACAAGAATGTTGCCTGGGTTGGGGAGCATGCCTTATGAGGATAGGTTGAGTGAGCTCGGCCTTTTCTCCTTGGAGAGACGAAGGATGAGGGGTGACCTGTTGAGAGGTATTGATCGAGTGGATAGTCAGAGGCTTTTTCCCAGGGCTGAAATGGTTACCACTCGGGGACACAGGTTAAAAGTGCTGGGGAGTAGGTACAGAGGAGATGTCAGGGGTAAGTTTTTCACTCAGAGGGTGGTGGGTGCGTGGAATGGGCTGCCAGCAACGGTGGTGGAGGCGGATTCAATAGGATCTTTTAAGAGACTTTTAGATAAGTACATGGAACTTAGTAAGATAGAGGGTTATAGGTAAGCCTAGTAATGGCTAAGGTGGGGACATGTTCGACAGAACTTTCCTGTATTGTGCTGTAGTTTTTCTATGTTTCTATGTTTCTATATTATGTTATTTTATTTCTCCATCTGGAATTCCTGATTCAATTCTGGACATTGCGTTTCTCAATGCGCCCCCTCGTTTATCTCACTGTATAGCTCTCTGTTTCTAGTGTTCACAGCCTTCTTGTCTCTCTTCGTTTCTTCACCGTTTCTTCATCTAATTCCCTTCCTGCCTCCGCCTCTTTTTCACTCCGTGTCAGTCCCACTATTTATCTCTGTTTCTCGCTCATTTCTATCATTCCGCTTCCTCTTTACCTCCCCGAATCTCAATCCGTCTCACCCTATCTATGTACCTATATCTACCACGGTCTCTGCTTTTGATTCACTCACTGTCTTTCCATTTGCTTAGCTTCAATTCTTGTGTCGTATTTCTCCTTGCGACATGTCAAATATCAGATATTTTCCACAGCTCTTTTAAAACAATATCTTTAATTTTAAAAACAATGATTATTTCAAACTCATCTTCACGTTATGTTCATGTATTCGACAAAAGTGGGACAGAGGAAACGTTTCCCAGTGCAGTACCTGTTGCTCTCGACTTGCTAATAATTTGGGTTCATTTTAAATCAGAGCAATCTACAGGTAGGTTTGGAAATTCCAGGTTTTCCCCTTCTGCCCAGCTATTCCCTTTGTCACACTGCGGTAGTTACTTTGCACGAGGCTTCCTCTGGTTCTGGTCACTGTGTCTCTCAGTCCGCTGTAATAAACCGCGCTGTCAGACAGCTGCAGCTCACGTGGTGAAATTTCCCTGATTTTTCGAAGTGTTCAAAGATGCAGAAAATCGAGCCCCCACGCCCTCTGCTCTGACAACATCTTCGTAATTGGGGATGTAGATCAAGAATGTGGGGACTATATCCAGGTCCTGGTGGTAAAACTGAAAAGAATATGCAGCCGCTGTGGTCGAATAGCTGAAATCAATACACACCGATTCTCCTTCAAACCTTATCGCTGTAACCGGACCCTGGGAGACAAAACCTGCAGCACTCACACCTGCAAAAAAGAATAGAAATACGAAATTTAATTTTTCTGATCACTTTGTCAGAAACAACGGGATTTAGGTAATTGAATATATTACAAATAGATGGAAAAACAGTTCAATGGAAAGATTTCTATGTTAGTATCGCGAGCAAGCGGCAGAATGTGCAACTTGGGAACAGTTAAAAGAGTTGAAGCTGTGAGGAACTGGTAAAGACTAACACACAAAGTCTTCATAGAGATGATGCTGGATCTGAACTCAGTGAGTTCAAGCTCCATATTTATTTCAGGGTTCAGAAAATGTTGAGAAATATCCGGCCTCAAGCGATTGGCTCGTTTCTGACAGAGCCAGCGGGAGACACCCAATCAGCTCACAGATTCATTACCCTCCATTTCATCCAATCAGCTCAGAGTGCCTTCGCTCACCAATCCATGACGTCAGACGGAGGAGCCTTAATTGCCCTCCATTTGAGAGGACATTTAAAGATCAACCACATTACTCTGGCTCTGGAGTCACATGTCGGCCAAACCAGCTAAGGACGGCAGATCTCCTTCCCCCATGACATTAGTGAACCGGATGGGGTTTTGCAACAGTCGATAATGGTTTCATGGTCATCATTACACTTTTAATTCCAGATTAATCACATCAAAACCTGAAAAATGTTCAATCTGAGAGCTGGCGTTTCTTCATGCTGACGTTAATAATCTCCATAACTTGCTGCTTTTGAATATTCCGATATGTGTCAAATGAACTAATATTGTTTCAGGCACAGAGTCAGTTCCTTCATTTCTCCAGGATAGGAGCAGATTAATTGCTAACCTGTCACTGCCTGTCACTCAATGCTTCATCTTTATTATTTTCTCCTTTCTAACTGTCTAGATCATTTCATTTCTTGGACCTTCAGCTATTCTCTTGAACTCATACCTTCCAAAATGTCTTTCCAAGCCTTGGGAACCAGGGAAGGCATTGATAACACATCCGGGTCAGTAAACACAAAACACGGCCGTGATGTGCTGGACCCCATCATTGAGAGTGGGGATGTTTGTGGAGCCTCCTCTTCTTGTGGTTCCACTTTGGATAGAAATCAGTGAGGTCTGAGAGCGGTTTTCTATTTTTCATATACTAGTAAAACAAATGAACTAATAAACTTGTTGAAATCCTATTAAAACGGCATTGTAATAAAAAGACAGAACTTCAAGGAAAACATATTAAATTAAAATATTTTCCCTATTTATACTCTTTAATCTTTGAACTGGGAAATGATCAACGCAGTCAAACTGGGGAGAGGTCATTCACTGTCTCGAAGTGTGGAGATGGATATAATCAGTTGTCCCTTCTGTCAACACACCAGCAAGTTCATACTGGGGAGAAGCTGTTCTGATGTTTTAAATGTGCGAAGGAATTTGCTTACTCATCTGACCCGCTGGCACATGAATGAGTTCACACAGAGGAGAATGCAGTCACCTGCTCTGTTTGTGGGAAAGGATTCGCTTAGTCATCCCAGCTCACTAAGCATAAACTTGATCACAGTGATCAGAGTCCTTTTAAATGTTCTGATTGTGAAAAGAGCTTTAAAACAAGAAGTATATGTGAATACAAAAACAGCTTCAGACTGGAGTGAGACGGTTCATATACCCGGAAAGTGGGAAAGGATTAATTCAGTCATCGGATCTGCTCACACACCAACAACGTCACACCAAGCAGAGGCCGTTCACCTTCTCTGAGTTTGGGAAGGGATTCCAGCCGCTTCCTGGCACACCAGCGTGTTCACAAATGAGCGGAGGACATTGCAGACATGACGGGAACGGTTGAACGGACACTGCACAACAATCGCCAGGCGGGAGTGTTCCCTTCCAGTTGGGGAGCTCTTCAGCGGTCCAGGACATTCAGCCTCCAGTTTTCGGGTAAGCGTTCTCCAACGCGGCCTTCAAGACATATGGCAACGCAGAATCGCCGAGCAGAAACTGAGAGCCAAGTTCAACATGCATGAGGACGGCCTTAACCGGGATCTTGGGTGAATGTCGCACTACTTGTAACCCTCATCATACTGCCTGGGTTTGCAAAATCCTACGAACTGACCTGGTTTGAGACAATTCACACCCCTTTAAATTGTAATTGTCCCTCGCTCCACTCACACTTCGCACCTATAAAAACTTGATTATTTACTTTATATTTACCTGTAAAGACTCATATTAAATCACTCTTCACATACCAATCTGTAACTATCTTGCAGTTGTGTCTTTGATTATATATACTGTGCTTGCGAACTAACCTTCACGCACCTGATGAAGGAGCAGCGCCCCGAAAGCCCGTGATTCCAAATAAACCTGTTGGTTCTTAACCTGGTGTTGTGTGACTTCTTACATTGCTGCAGTTACTCACGCCCAGGACTGAACTTGGAGGTTAATCCTGAGGTGTGTAAGGAATGTGTGCGAGCCGCTCTCTTCCATGGTTCAGAGCTCCGAGACACGGAAGAGAAGCTCCTTTACAACTGTGTTCGGAGTCAGGAGAGCAATGTTGAATACTGCAAACGTGCTGTAAAATCAGAGGTTGGTGTAAAATTGGTCTGTTCCTGAGAGTGAAATGGTTTAAGTTTCCAGACTGAAAATGTTTGTGTGACTTTCCTGAATCTACTAATGTAAGTAACATCAAGTTACATTTCACTCTGGAACTTTGAACCATTCTGTTTTGGTTGAAAATATTTTGTTGAAAATGTTGAAAATAAGATGGGTATAGAGGGATATGGGCCAAATGCCGGCAATTTGGATTAGCTTAGGGTTTTAAAAAAATGGCGGCGTGGACAAGTTGGGCCCAAGGGCCTGTTTCCATGTTGTAAACCTCTATGATTCTATGACTCTATGACTCTTTCTCCCACCTTCCATTGACTTCAATGTGATGGAAACTGACTGTTGGAACCTGTGAACATTTGAAATATATTTACAAATGATTGGAGGGTTTCTTCCAGATGGATGTTTCTCTGTTCTTTCTACTGGTAGCGTTAGAAAACATACTTTCTCCTGTGAATATCCAGCTGGAATATTCGGCACTGATGTCTTTCCTTGTTCATCTTTTTCACTCGAAATATTGAATATTTTGGTTTCAGACAGCAGATAATCAAACTCCCAGCAATAGACAGTCTATTACTGACTTTATTAACAGCACTGCAATAATACAGGGTAATTCCAAATTAGTTCCATTCCTTAATGAAGTATTTAAATGATGGCATCCATTTGTATTTCAGAGTCAGTAACATAGAAATGGTGTACTGGTCTTTAATTTCGATACAATTTTAATTCAATGTTCCTTCTTTCAATATCCTTTCCACCACTTCCCCGTTACCTGATTAATTTGAGATACCAGCAGACACAATGTAAATCACAGTTGCTGTGGGCAATTGACGTGTTTGTGGCGTCAGTTTCCGAATATCAGGGCATCGCAGCTTTGCCGTAGTGTAGTGGGTATCACGGTCGCTTTACACGCAAAAGGGTTCCTGTTGGATCTGGGGCAGGAATATTTACCAGAAAAACAGAAATTTCTGGAAAAACTCAGCCAGTATGATAGCATCTGTGGGGAGAGAGTGGAACCAACATTTCAAGTCTGGATGACCCTTCGTCAGACTTCTTGATTCGACACAATGGCTCGATTCTCTCATCACAAGTGCTGGCAGACCTGCTGAGATTTTCCATTATTATCTGTTTGTGTTTCAGGTTCCAGCATCAGTAGTAAATTATTTTTACAAAAAACATTTCCAAATGTTATCAATTTCAGAGTGATTGGGCTTTCAGAATTTTTCGCACATTTGTCACGAAACTGACCTGTGGAACATTTTCAAACAACGAACGTTGCAGTACAATTATCATTTTCGCTTCCGATGGTTCGAAACAGGAAAGAAATATTTCCAAATACTTTACAATTCGGAGTGAGGGAAAAGTTTCGTAATTCAGTGGCAGTGTAAATGGTAAAATCTGACCTATTACCAGACAGATTTTACCTTGCAACAACATCTCAATCGTTCGTACTTTGCAGTCTTAATTCACCAGAAATGTTCCACACCCAGAAGCACGCTGCACCACTATCCAAAGCACTGCGTTGCTTTCAAAGGCAACTCTCCTCTTAAAAGGTTGCACACTCTCACTCGATGATGGTGAAATGTGACAGACAAATAGATAGATAGCGAGGTAGGGAGAGAGAGAGAGAGAAGAGAGAGAGAGAGATGAATAGATAGATGGTAAGAGAGATGGATGGATGGACGGACGGACGGACGGACGGACGGACGGACGGAAGGACGGACGGACGGACGGACGGACGGACGGATGGATGGATGGATGGATGGATGGATGGACGGACGGATGGATGGACGGATGGACGGACGGACGGATGGGCGGATGGATGGATGGGCAGACGGACGGATGGACGGACGGATGGACGGACGGACGGATGGATGGGCGGATGGATGGACGGATGAATGGATGGGCGGATGGACGGGCCAACGGACGGACGGATGGATGGATGGGGAGAGGGAGAAGGACGGACGGAGGAATGGACGGACGGAAAGGAACATTTCACTGACTGAGAATAAGTAACATTCACCTTAGTTCAGCCTATGCGCAAAATTTAAAAAAATTAACAAATTGTTTGAGTGGATATTTCACCAAATTCTTTAACTCGGCTCTGATTTTACTCTGGGTCCCAGCATAAATCAATGGGTTGATGCAGGAACACAAAAACAGAAGCATATATCCAGTTTCCTCAAGATTAAATGTATTACTGAAACCAGAACCTGAGAAATAAGTAACTTTCGCAATTCGGACATAGATGATAGTTATAAAAAATAACAAGTATAACAGGATGAAATTTCCTGAAATGGTGAAGAGTAAAACAATGGACTTTTTCCGCTTCTCCACCTCTGGGTCACTCTGATTCTTTCCATTGTTCTGGGCCCGGAGTCTCCTGCGGGCTCTATTGGCCGCTAGAATGTGTCTTACAGTAAGAGCATTCAGCAGCAAAATCAAAATGAATGGAAGGATAGGAGTTACAATACAACGCATCAAGTCATAAGCAGCCCAGAAAGGGGATGTGTAAAATATTAACTTTACATTGCAGAACCAGGGTACATCGTCAATTATGTACAGGGGTTCATAAACAAAGTACACAAAGACATTTTTTACACAGGCGAGTGTGGACACGATTCCAATGACCCACGTGGCCACATTTTCATTCCAATATTTAACTTTGAGCTTCTGGCAACAAATAGCCACAAATCTATCAAACGTGAAAGCGACGGTTAACCAGACAGAGTTGTCCATGGCGGTAGAATGTAGGACTGTACGGACGCTGCAAACTGGTGTGACAGACAAGAAGCTCAATGGAAAAAAGATTCCCGCAATCCGGTTTAATATTACAGCAGATATTATGTGCAGGAGATCCACCACCGCTATGGACACAAGGTAATACGTGATACATCTGGAGAGACCACAACTTTTTCTTGCGAGGACCATAATCACTGCTGTGTTAGCTGTAATAGAGGGAAAGAGATTGTGAGAATTTGTGCATGACGAAGCATGGGAAGTGGAACATTCATCGCAACAAAACAATCCATGATGTTGAATTCTGTGTGATAGGTGCAACATTTATACCTGATCTCAGGGACACTTGTTTCTGCTTAATAACAATATCTTTATTAATAATAAGGAATGTTAACGAAAGTGATTGCATTTTTAATGAGAACTGAGAGAGGAATAATGCGAAATGGAAAGCATATCAAAACCAAAACTGAATAATTAAATGCACAATACAATGACATGTAAACAACTAATTAAAACATATTGGAGAAGATAAATTGGAAAATACCCAATAATAAGTGCGGATGTTAATATGGTCACGGATTATACTTCAATGGGTATTAAATATGGCTCCATGAATGACAGCAAAATTATTTACTTTTGGAAACGTTTGCAGTGAATTTTCTCGAATAAATCCTCAAACAAAGGCAAATAAAAGGACAATTGTTAGCAGTTGTCGGAACTTGCAGATTTAGGAAGCAGCGCCAAGACTGAATTGTATCCCTGATAATCATCTGAAATATCCGGTGAAATATGAAACGAAAGATTTGACGAGTTATTTTGCTTGACTCTTTGCAGAGAACAGAACAATTTGAAACGATACTGGGTTCTGGGACAGAAAGGAATCAAGCAATCAGGAGCAGCAAATGTGAAATAGGATTCCCGGGCGGAGCCAATGAGTGTTTGGCACTGGGAGCAGGCACAAATTGTTGTGAGTTCGGGATTAATAACAATCATTCATCAAAGGATAACTGTTTGCATTATTTCAGCCTTCTACATATCCATCCCTGACGTTCGGCCAGAACATCCCATCCATGCCCTTCTGTCCGCCCTGTCCCTGTAATCCCGCGCATTTACCATTGCTAATCCAACTAACATACACGTCCATGGGCATTAAGGTGCTTCTTTACGCGGCAAATCTACATAACTTGCGCAGTTTTGTATTCTGGGCACCTGGAGAAAACCCTCACGCACACATGCGAAGAATATGCAAACTCCACTCAGACAACACATCTCTGGAATTGACCCCCTGTTTATTGTGCTATGAGGCAGCAGTGCCAACCACAGTGTACCTCTGCTGCTCAGTTTGAGAATTCGCCCAGAGGAATACTGTCAACGCCAACACAACAATCATAATAACTTTATAAACAACAAACATAAATAACAAAACATAAATAACAACATTGAATTGTGTTTAACCATTATAACAGAACGGAAATGTAAATCAGAATGAGTAACACAATAAAACCTCGCCTGTCAGATGTTACTGGTGAATGGGACAGGTTATATTACCAACTGATGAAATGGTACCTGTCACAGCACGGTTGTATAAGGTTAACACGGTGAAACCATGTATTTAATGTGAAGGAACTACGGTGGGAAAGACGTAAAATTATACCGTTAAATTTGTAGAATTTATGGAATGAACATCGAAAAATTATGTCAGGGAATAGCTAAATTATAATGCCAAATAAGGAATTGTCTACTGAAGTAGAAACGGGACATTTTCGAGGAATACGTTAAAGGGCAGAAAACAGAACTTTGACGGGGAAACCTATATCCCTTTCAATGAAAGGAGGAACTTGGTGCTGTTGAGATAAGGTGGTAATAAAGTGGAGGAATTAATGCAACCAAACAATATTTTTCGGCAGCAACTAAATAACTGAGATATTTTACCTGAAACTCCGATAGCTGCTATGACTGGATAATAAATGGCAAACACCAGACCTTCTGGTATTCCATGCATTTCTTCCAGAAGCGCTGATCGCGGTCTGCACTACATTGAAAAATTGTCACATTTATACGTGATGTCATGCTCCAGGGAGATAATTAGGTTGCTTGATCTTTCGCATTAATTAAATTTAAAAGAACAAAGAGATTATTGCAACAACGGCAAGGTGACACAATGGTTAGCCCTGTTGCCTCACAGCGCCAGGGACCCGGGTCCAATTCCGGCCTCCGGTCACTGTCTGTGTGGAGTTTGCACATTGTAACCCGAACCCTAACTCTAACCTTGACACTAAAACTAACCCCAACCCGAAATAACTAACTAACCCGAAACCTAACATTAACCCTAACCCTCGGTGACATAAAGCCAATAAAAAAAAACAAGAATACGGACTTTAAAAAGGGGAAAGGAAAGAATCCAAAATGAAACAAAGAAAATATTCCACCACTTAAAAAACAAATAGTCTCGTCGACAGAGAATAATCTCTCCCTAAGCTACAGACAAAAAGATTCATTGCATCCCCCAGAACACAACACCACCCAGATGATACGAAGCACCCACCCCACGCCCCCCCCCACAACACTACACGTACCCAAAACCATCAAAAAGACTCCCTGCCCCACAAATAAAACCCCACTACCCAAGCCCAACACCATTACAAAAAATGTCCCACCAACCATCTGCTTGGTTCACCTCGACCCTCCCACTTTCCCCTTCACGAATCAATAAGAAAAACCAGGAAGAAGCTTCTCTCCCTTACCCTCCACGCTCCTGACCAGACCATATACAAGGACGAGACGCAGCCACACTTGAAGACTTATTGACTGTCAGACACTGCCAAAGCCTCCAAAAAGAGACCAAGAGCCCACCACTGGCACAAAATATCACAGGGGAAAAAAGGAATATCCCTC
Organism: Mustelus asterias; assembly: GCF_964213995.1. Taxonomy (NCBI): domain Eukaryota; kingdom Metazoa; phylum Chordata; class Chondrichthyes; order Carcharhiniformes; family Triakidae; genus Mustelus; species Mustelus asterias. The sequence continues at coordinate 151,812 of NW_027590554.1, forward strand.
CCCCACAAATACCAGGAATGCAACGCAAGGACTGAACCAGGAACCAAAATATTAAAAGAGGTTACCACACAGGGCATAAGGGGACAACAGAGATTCGAAAGCAGAACCAAAAAAACAAACACCCGCCCATCCAAGCAAAAAAAACCATCCTCAACCCGCCCTAACCACAGAACCATAGATTGAGGGAACACAAAACTGAGAACACAGCGCACCGTTTCCCTGTCAGTCAATGATTGGGAGGGGGTGAATTCAAAACCCACAGAGAACCAATGCGTTTCAACAGCTTCCTGTCACTCCAGGACAAGAATTGGCGCTATTTAAGCCCATATGCAGGACAGGTAGAGAGGGGAAACTTCCATTACCCGCAGAGGTAGCACGGAACACGAGCTGAACACAGAACACTCACTCGCCCCAAAATTGCTGGACGACACACTATCCGAAAAGGCCACGAAAAGCACACGAAGGACAGTGAGAACAACTCTCTCTTCCCTTGATGAAGCGTAAGGAAGCAGCGAAACCGGTCGGGATGCAAGCTAAATAAGGAAGATTAAACCCCAGTTGGGTCTCTACTGGGGAGGAAAGGTAAGAATGGCCAGACACCATCCACAGCCAGCCTTGGAAGTGGGACGAATGGGAGCTAAATGTACCTCAGCTGGATCTGGTCTTGACACCCTACAGCCCTCGGGTGAGTGAATTTTCCACATCCACACAAAAATAAAGACTCTCGGATCGTGCCCTGGACACGGTCCGCGGATTGACATACGTTCACCTTAATCAATGGGGCTAATCTAAAACATATAGGGACCTAAAAGAACGGTAGAAATAATCGACTCGGCGAAGTGTCAACCACTAAAACAAAATATAAATCTGTATTTCTTTCCAGTAAGATATAAAATGCAGGACACAATGGCCACATGGCGACTCTGTACAATCCACGGGCAGATCTCGGAAAAATATCAATCATTAATTATTCAATCACCCGAATCAATAGGACAAACCTGGACACAGGATAGCTTGTCCCAACTAACAAACGGGCTCTCCCTTAAACATGCGAATGTCTATATTCTTTGAATCACCTTGAACAATGGAACGAACCCTGGTCACAGAGTAACACACAATAACTGACAAATGAAAGTCTCCTAAGAAGGGCAACAACTAACCCACTGGATCAAAGAACAAACAACAAAGTACAAAGAACAGTACAGCACAGGAAACAGGCCCCTCGGCCCTCCAAGCCTGCGCCGCTCCCTGGTCCAACTGGACCAATCGTTTGTATCCCTCCATTCCCAGGCTGCTCATGTGACTATCCAGGTAAGTCTTGAACGATGTCAGCGTGCCTGCCTCCACCACCCTACTTGGCAGCGCATTCCAGGCCCCCACCACCCTCTGTGTAAAAAACATCCCTCTGAGACTTTAAAATAATAACATACATGTGAAATCATTAATTTATGGGCCCGGACGGTGGTACAGTGGTAAGCAGTGCTGTCTCACGGCGTCAGAGACCCGGCTTGACTTGGACCATTATGCAGAGTTTGCACGTTCTCCCCGTGTCTGCGTGAGTTTCCTCCAGGTGCTCCGGTTTCCTCCCACCCTCCAAAGATGTGTATGTTATGTGGATTGTCCGTGATAAATTCTCCCTCAGTGTACCCGTTCACAGTAACTTAATTGCATCGTTAATGTAAGCCTATTGGGACACTAATTAAGAAATAAATAAATGGTCACAGAAGTAATTTTTGGACTGCCAAACGTTCTTGCCTCATGACAAACCCATAAACCACCCAAATAAACGAGGATGCCCCGAGATTCCCTCGCTCCGCCAACCAATGCCTCCACACCAATCCGACACATACCACCCGAATCCACACAACACCATCCTGCCCACCACAACATAAAACACTCAGAAATAAAAGGTCACTCCATCCCAAGTGGTCCGGGAGCCCCCTCACCCCGTCCACCCTTGGAGACACACACGGGAGGCGAAAGTGTCAAGGCATGGGAAGACAACAAACCACCCTTCAAACCACAACATAACCACCAATTTTCAGATCAGGAAAGCCCCAAGAATTCCCCCCACAACCTCCTGAGCTGCCCTCAGAAGCCCAGCTGCTACCACCAAACCACCCCCCCTCCCCCCCCTCCCCCGTCCGTCTGCCCAGAAAACAAAAAAGCAGAGTCTCACTCCGCAACAGACACAAAACCTCCCCAGCCAGGAAAGCCACAAAAAACTCTCCAGCGCACACATTACCTTAAGATTTACGCCAAACCCACAGAAACACAGAAACCCCAAACTCACCGTCCCCTCCCCCAACGCACACAACCTCAACAACTACCTCCCCCCAACCACCTAAAATACGGCAGAACTCGACCATCACTCTGTCTTCCTCCTCTCCCCCCCCACAACCCCATCTTAATTCCACTCACACGAGATTTTAATTGCATTTGACTGCATTATTTTAAACACTTTGTCGGCGTCGCCATTCACAACTAACAAGAGTAATCATATTCATTTTTAAAAAAGGAAAAGGTCCAGGAGACAAGAATACAATAAGCCAAAATATAAGGGCAAGGGATCACAAGGGGCATCAAGGATTGGACGTGGGCTGAAAGCAAAATGGCAAAAAACAAAGAAAAGGGGACATGTCCTCTCTCTGTCCGACTCCAAAAACCTAACCGATGGTTTTCTTCAATCCACAGGAACCACGACTCTCATCGCCCTAATATTTGTTTAAATTGTGAACGATAACTCAGTGGGTGACATCGGTAGGGAGACTCCCTGCTCTCTGTGTCTTTTCTGACACTGTGGCACATTAGGTAGCATTGCTGGCTCACAGCGCATTGGTGCAGAATTCAATACGGGTCACTGTCTGTGTGGAGTTTGCACATTCCCCCCGTGTCTGCGTGTGTGGAGAGAAACCGAGCTCCCAGCGCACAATGCAAAGGTGTGCGGGTTAGGTTGATTGACCGTGTTGCATTGCCCGCAGTGGCAGGGAGCAAACAGGGCACATATGTGGAGTTACGGGGATAGGGCCTGTGTGGGATTGTTGTTGGTGCAGACTTGGTGGGCCGAATGGCTTCCTTCTGTACTCTAAGGCTATCTATGTTTCTGCCACTGAGCTCTTGGTATTCTGAGCAATCGTCTTCTGGGGCTGATGCAATGACGCCAGGAGAGTCATTCGCTGCAGCGTCTGCAATGTGATTATGGTGGAATTTGGTGAATTTTTCTCAGTGTACCACGTTCTGAGGATTTTGATTAAAATGCCCTTGAGTAAAAACAATCAGCGGCTTCTGCAAAGAAAAGCAAGATCCCACCAAGATCTAAACTTGGATCGCTGGATTCAGAGTCCAGAGTTCTGGCCATTACAACACAGAACCCAGAAGCCAGCTGCAAGTGGTCACTCAAAGCACGTGACCCCTTTCATTCAATGTGGCAGCAACAGCAGGAAGGTCAAATCCTTTAAGCGGCCATTTGTAGCCGGCTCCAATGTTGGAGGTTCTCTGGTCCAATGGTGAGCACTCTGAACCAGACTGATCCTTGCTTTTCTTTGACGTTGCTGAGGGTTGATTTGAATCTTAGAAACCCTACAAGCACAGAAAGAGGCCACTTGGCCTATCGAGTCTGCACCGACCACAATCCCACCCAGGCTCTACCCCCATAACCCTACATATTTACCCACTAATCCCTCTAATCTACGCATCGCACGACACTAAGAGCAAGTTTAGCATTGCCAATCAACCTAACCCGCACATCTTTGGAATGTGGGAGGAAACCAGACCACCCGTAGGAAATCCACGCAGGCACGAGGAGAATGTGCAAACTCCACACAGACAGTGACCCAAGCCGGGAATCGAACCCAGGTCTCTGGAGCTGTGAAGCAGCATTGCTAACCACTGTGATACCGTACCGCCCCATTTGTTGATGGACATTTCGTTTAAATTTCTCACAAAGCAGGAATGCCAACGACAATTTTGTCAGCCTGTTCAGCTGCTATTACAATGCACATTGCTGAGCCTCTGGCGACAGATGCCTGCACCATCAGTGTTTTTTTTCATCTTTTCGCTACCCTTTAATTCCTCTGTTGAAAGAAAGGGGCAGTTGGTGTCACACAACCACAACCATTTGGCTGGAGTCCGGCAATTATTGATCAAGTTTGTGAGTTTCTCTGTATGTGTGTGTGTGTGTGTGTGTGCCTGTGCATAGGTGCGTTTTGGGAGATCAGAGTGTCTTATATCAGAGTGCTATCGGTTCCATGGTGTAACGGTTCACACTCTGGACATTCGGCGTCCGAACAATTGTTTAAATTGGGACAGGTGGGTGACTGAATGGCAACCCTAGGTGGACCCCTGTCCGCTGTGGCTTCTCTGCCTCTCAGCGCTTTTTATTCTCGAGCAAACGTCCTCTGGGCCTGATGCAATGACGACAGGGGCGTCATTCGTTGCATCATCTGCAAAGTGATTGCGGTGGAATATGCCGAAATTACCTCAGTGTTTAGATTTCGACTTTCTGAGAATTTTAAATAAAAGTCCCTTCAGCAAAATCATTATCGGCTTTGGGAAAGGAAGGCAAGGTTCCATCGAGATTTGAGCTCGGATCACTGGATTCAGAGTCCAGAGTGCTCACCATTACAACATAGACCCAGGAACATGGCCAACAGCTCCAAATGAGGACACACAAATAGTTTGACCTCTTTCATTCAATTACCCGTTTTATCCACCTGTCGTGCGACATTCAGGGACCGCTGGACATGCTCACAAATGCCCCTCTGAGATTCCCAGGGTCCTGCGTTTATCATGTATTCCCTTGCCTTGTTTGTCCTGCCCGAGCACATCGCCTCACATTGAGCCGGATCGAATTCCATTTGCAATAGCCCAGCCTATCTGACCAGGTCATCTATATCCTTCTGTGAACCAAGATTACCTCCGCCTTATCTACCACCTCGCAAATGTTTGTATCAAATGCCAATTTATTGCTCAAGCCTCGAACATTCAAATCGAAATCACTCATGCAAACTGCAGATGCAAAAACACTGATCCCTTGGGGCCCTCAGGAGACATACTCTTCCACTCTGAAAATCTGTCACAACCATCACCGTCTGCTCCCTGCCATAAGAGGTCACAAGATATCGGAGCAGAATTAGGTCATTCGGCCCGTCGAATCCGCTCCGCCATTCAATCATGGAGGATATGGTCCTCATCCCAGAACCCTTCAACCAATTAAAAATCTGTCTCATTCCTCCTTAAATTTACTCACTGTCCCAGCATCCACTGCACTTTGGGTTAGCGAATTCGACAGATTCAAAACCCTTTGGGAGAAGTAGTTCCTCCTCAACTCAGTTTAAATTTGCTACCCCTCATCCTAAGTCCATGACATCTCGTCTTAGAATGCCCCAACAGCCGATGCATTCGTTCCACGTCTACCTTATCCATGCCTTTTATCAACTTGTACACCTCAATTTGATCTCCGCTCATTCTTCTCAATTCCAGAGAGTATAGGCCTAAACTGTTCAATCTCTCTGCATGCGACAATCACTTCATCTCTGGAATCAATCTTGTGAACCTCCTCTGGACTGCCTCCAATGCCACGACATCTTTCCTCAAATAAGCGGAATAAAACTGCGTACAATACTTCAGGCGCAGCCTCACCAATACCTTGTGTATTTGCAGCAATACTTCCTTGTCTTTATATTCTATGCCTTTAGCTACAATTGCCAACATTCCTCTCGCTTTATTTGTCTGCTGTCTGCATGGCAGATTCCTGTGACTCATGAAGGAAAACACCCAGATCCCTCTGCACCGGAGTATCCCAAAGTCTCTCTCCATTTAGATAGTAAGTCGTCTTCCCATTTTTCTGACCAAAATGCATGATTTCACACTTATTCACCTTAAACTCCAGCTGCCACATTTTCGCCCACTCTCCTAACCTACTTTTTTCATTAGTAAGTTTCTTATTTCCTCCTTGCAACTTACTGTCCCGCCTATTTTTGAGTCATCTGCAAATTTGGCGATGTTGCCTTCATTTCGAGTTTATTCAGGAGGAACTTCTCATTCAGTATGTGAATGTTCCGACTAGAGAGGGGGAGAAACTTGACCGTCTCTTGGGAAAAAAGGAAGAGCAGGTGACACAAGGAGAGTTAGGGGTCACTTTGAGACGAGTGACCATAATTCCATTAGTTTTAAGATAGCTATGGAGAACAATAGGTCTGGCCCAAAAGTTAAAATTCTAAATTGGGGCAAGGCCAATATTAATGTTATCAGACAGGAACTTTCAAAAGTTAAGTGGGGAATTAGCTGGCAGGCAAAGAGGCGTCTGGTAAGTGGGAGGCTTTCAACAGTCTGTTAACCAGGTATCAGGATAAGCACATTCCTCTTAGCGTGAAGGGCAAGGCACGTAGAACGAGGGAATGCTGGATAACTGGCGATATTGAGGCCCTGGTCAAGAAGAAGAATGAGATATGTCATACACCGGCAGCTGGGATCAAATGGATCCTTGAAGAATATAGAGGGTGTAGAAGCAGAGATAAGAGGATTCAGGAGAGCAAAAAGAGGACACGAGAATGCTTTGGCAGATAAGGCAAAGCAGAATCAAAAGAGTTTCTACAAATGTATGAAGGGTAAAAGAGTAACTAGGGGAGAGTAGGACCTATTAACAATCAACAAGGTAATTTATGTGCGGATCCACAAGAGAAGGGTGAAATGATAAATGAATATTTCTTATCGGTATTTAGTGTTGTAAAAGGCAAAAAATGTTCGGGAACTTAGGGAAATAAATAGTGATGTCTTGAGGCGTGCAACAGAGAAGGAGGTGCTGGATGTCTTAAAGTGCATCAAGCTAGATACATCCCAGGGACCTGATGAAGTGTATAACAGGACGTTGTGGGGGGCGAAAGAGGAAATTGACTTTCTCCTTGCAAAGATATTTGAATCATGGCCAGCCATAGTGAGGCGCCTGAAGACTGGAGGGTGAACACAAAGGGTGGTTGTCGAGGGTTGTTTTCCAAACCCGGAGGCCTGTGACCAGCGGTTTGTCTCAGGGATCGGTGTTGGGTCCACCGTTTTTGTCATTTATATTAGTGATTTGGATGAGAATTTAGGAGGCATAGTTTGTAAGTTTGCAGGTGACATCTAGATAGGTGGCATAGTGGACTGTAAAGAAGGGTATCAAGGACTGCAACGGGATCTTGATCAATTGGGCCAGTGGCCTGACGAATGGCAGATAGAATTTACTTCAGATAAATGTGAGGTGATGCATTTTGGTAGATCGAACCACGGCAGGACTTACTCAGTTAATGGTGGGGCGTTGGGGAGAGTTACAGAACAAAGAGATCCAGGGGTATATCTCATTGAAAGTGGAGTCACAGGCGGACAGATTGGTGAAGTGGGTATTCGGTATGCTTGGTTTCATTGGTCGGAACATTGAATTCAGGAGTTGGGACGTCTTCTTGAAGTTGCACAAGACAAGTAAGGCCACACTTGGAATATTGAGTACAGTCCCGGTCACCCTATCATAGAAAGGATATTATTGAACTAGAAACAGTGCAGAAAAGATTTACGAGGATGCTACCGGGACTTGATGGTTTGAGTTACAAGGAGGGGCTGGATCGACTGGGACGTTTTTCTCTGGAGCGGAGGATGCTTCGGGGTGATCTTCGAGGTCTGTAAAATATTGAAGGGCATAGATCAGCTAGATAGTCAGTGTATGTTTCCAAAGGTAGCGGAGTCTAAAACTAGAGAGCGTAGATTTAAGGTGAGAGGGGAGAGATACAAAGGAGTGCAGATGGGCATTTTGTCACACAGAGGATGGTGAGTGTCTGGAACAAGCTGCCGGAGGTAGTAGTAGAGAAAGGTACAATTTTGCCTTTTAAAACGCGTTTAGGCGGTTACTTGGATAAGATGGCTATTGAGGGCTATGTCCAAGCGCGGGCAATTGGGACTAGCTTAATCATTAAAAAAGGGTGGCATGGACATGCTAGGCCGAAGGGCCTGTTTCCACATTTTAAACCTGTATGATTCTATGAATCTATGACTGTTAAATATCCTATGAAATGGCCCAGCAAAATATTCAGTTGAAGGGGCAAGAGGGATGGCCAACAAATACTGGCCTTGGCAATGAAATATATTTTGCATTAGCAACATTTTATGAAATGATTTACTCTCATTTTGTTTCATTTCATATCAAACAGGGTGACGTATCCTGGTGTCTTATTATTTAAAACTTCGGCACTTTAACTACTTAAACAGGTAAGGTTCAGTCAGAGAAAACTCTGCTATTTGTGATGTATATAAATGATTTGGAAGAAGGGGTAACTGGTGTTATCAGCAAGTTTGCGGATGACACGAAGGTGGCTGGACTTGCGGATAGTGATGAACATTGTCGGACAATACAGCAGGATATAGATAGGCTGGAAAATTGGGCGGAGAAATGGCAGATGGAATTTAATCCAGGTAAATGCGAAGTGATGCATTTTGGAAGATTTAATGTAGGGGGAAGTTATACAATAAATGGCAGAGCCATCAAGAGTATAGAAACACAGAGGGACCTAGGTGTGCAAGTTCACAAATCCTTGAAGGCAGCAGCACAGGTGGAGAAGGTGGTGAAGAAGGCATATGGTATGTTTGCGTTTAAAGGACGGGGTATAGAGTATAAAAGCTGGAGTCTGATGTTGCGTCTGTATAGAACGCTGGTTAGGCCACAATTGGAGTACTGCGTCCAATTCTGGTCGCCGCACTACCAGAAGGACGTGGAGGCTTTAGAGAGGGTGCAGAGAAGGTTTACTAGGATGTTGCCTGGTATGGAGGGTCTGAGCTATGAGGAGAGAGTGGGTAAACTGGGGTTGTTCTCCCTGGAAAGACGGAGCATGAGGGGAGACCTAATAGAGGTGTACAAAATTATGAAGGGTATAGATAGGGTGAACAGTGGGAAGCTTTTTCCCAGGTCGGAGGTGACGATCACGAGGGGTCACGGGCTCAAGGTGAGAGGGACGAGGTATAACTCAGATATCAGAGGGACGTTTTTTACACAGAGAGTGGTGGGGGCCTGGAATGCGCTGCCAAGTAGGGCGGTGGAGGCAGACGCGCTGACATCGTTTAAGACTTACCTGGATGGTCACATGAGCAGTCTGGGAATGGAGGGATACAAACGAATGGTCTAGTTGGACCAATGAGCGGCACAGGCTTGGAGGGCCGAAGGGCCTGTTTCCTGTGCTGTCCTGTTCTTTGTTCTTCGATCTACTGTGACCCAAAAACAACATACTGCAGTTGCTGCAACTCCCACGTCATAGCAGAAAATGTTCAAAATACAAACCAGGCCAAACAGCGTCTATGGAGAGGGAAACGGAATGATTGTTTCAGGTCGCTGACCTTTTCCCCAAACTGGAAGAATTTAGAGATTTAACGATTTACAAACAAATACAAAGTGAACATAGAACATAGAACATAGAACATTACAGCGCAGAACAGGCCCTTCGGCCCACGATGTTGCACCGACCAGTTAAAAAAAAAAACTGTGACCCTCCAACCTAAACCAATTTCTTTTCGTCCATGAACCTATCTACGGATCTCTTAAACGCCCCCAAACTAGGCGCATTTACTACTGATGCTGGCAGGGCATTCCAATCCCTCACCACCCTCTGGGTAAAGAACCTACCCCTGACATCGGTTCTATAACTACCCCCCCTCAATTTAAAGCCATGCCCCCTCGTGCTGGATTTCTCCATCAGAGGAAAAAGGCTATCACTATCCACCCTATCTAAACCTCTAATCATCTTATATTTTTCAATAAGATCCCCTCTTAGCCTCCGCCTTTCCAGCGAAAACAATCCCAAATCCCTCAGCCTCTCCTCATAGGATCTCCCCTCCATACCAGGCAACATCCTGGTAAACCTCCTCTGCACCCTCTCCAAAGCCTCCACATCCTTCCTGTAATGTGGGGACCAGAACTGCACACAGTACTCCAAGTGCGGCCGCACCAGAGTTGTGTACAGTTGCAACATAACGCTACGACTCCTAAATTCAATCCCCCTACCAATAAACGCCAAGACACCATATGCCTTCTTAACAACCTTATCTACTTGATTCCCAACTTTCAGGGATCTATGCACACATACACCTAGATCCCTCTGCTCCTCCACACTATTCAAAGTCCTCCCGTTAGCCCTATACTCAACACATCTGTTATTCCTACCAAAGTGAATTACCTCACACTTCTCCGCATTAAACTCCATCCGCCACCTCTCGGCCCAACTTTGCAACCTGTCTAAGTCTTCCTGCAAACTACGACACCCTTCCTCACTGTCTACCACACCACCGACTTTGGTGTCATCAGCAAATTTGCTAATCCACCCAACTATACCCTCATCCAGATCATTAATAAATATTACAAACAGCAGTGGCCCCAAAACAGATCCCTGAGGTACACCACTTGTAACCGCACTCCATGATGAATATTTACTATCAACCACCACCCTCTGTTTCCTATCCGCTAGCCAATTCCTGATCCAATTTCCTAGATCACCCCCAATCCCATACATCTGCATTTTCTGCAGAAGCCTACCATGGTGAACCTTATCAAACGCCTTACTAAAATCCATATATACCACGTCCACTGCCTTGCCCCCATCCACCTCCTTGGTCACTTTCTCAAAAAACTCAATAAGGTTAGTAAGGCACGACCTACCTGCCACAAAACCATGCTGACTATCACCTATCAATTCATTACTCTCCAAATAACTATAAATCCTATCCCTTATAATTTTTTCCAACATCTTGCCGACAACAGAAGTGAGACTCACCGGTCTATAATTCCCGGGGAAGTCTCTGTTCCCCTTCTTAAACAATGGGACAACATTCGCTAACCTCCAATCCTCTGGTACTACACCAGAGGCCAACGACGACCTGAAGATCAGAGCCAGAGGCTCTGCAATCACTTCTCTTGCCTCCCAGAGAATCCTTGGATAAATCCCATCCGGACCAGGGGATTTATCTATTTTCAGACCCTCCAGAATATCCTGCACATCCTCCTTATCAACTGTAATACTGTCTATTCTACTCCCTTGCAACCCAGTGTCCTCCTCAGCTATATTCATGTCCCCTTGCGTGAACACCGAAGAGAAATATTGGTTCAATGCTTCACCAATCTCCTCCGGTTCCACACATAACTTCCCTCTGCCATCTATAACTGGCCCTAAACTTGCCCTAACCAACCTTCTGTTCTTGACATACCTATAGAACGCCTTAGGATTCTCTTTAACCCTATCCGCCAAAGTCTTCTCATGTCCCCTTTTAGCCCTTCTAAGCTCGCTCTTCAACTCCCTCTTAGCCAATCTAAAGCTTTCTAGTGCACTACCCGAGTGCTCACGTCTCATCCGAACATAAGCCTCCTTTTTCTTTTTAACCAACAAAGAAACTTTTTTGGTGCACCACGGTTCCCTAGCCCTACCAATTCCTCCTTGCCTGACAGGGACATACCTATCACAGACTCGCAGTAGCTGCTCCTTGAAAAAACTCCACATGTCGGACGTTCCCAGTCCCTGTAATCTCCTAGTCCAACCTATGTTTCCTAATTCTCTCCTAATAGCCTCATAATTACCCTTCCCCCAGCTAAAACCACTGGCCCGAGGTTCATGCCTATCCCTTTCCATCACTAAGGTGAACGTAACCGAATTGTGGTCACTATCACCAAAATGCACACCAACTTCCAAGTCTAGCACCTGGTCTGGCTCATTTCCCAGCACCAGATCCAATATAGCCTCACCTCTAGTTGGCCTGTCTACATACTGAGTCAAAAAACCTTCCTGCACGCTTTGAACAAAAACTGACCCCTCTAACGAGCTAGAGCTATAACAATTCCAGTCAATATTAGTCAAGTTAAAATCCCCCATAACAATTGCCCTAGGAAACTAGAAAGGGCGAGGACGAATGAACAAACTGTCTCGTGATGGGATGTAAGGCAATAGTGATGGAATGACAATGGGGAAGATTAATGTCTACACTGACGCAATCTCCCAGATCTGGATGCAAATCTCACTCTAAATGAGAAGAAAACTTCTCGCTGAATTATGCACGAAACTCCTCGCCTTCCAGTGAAGATGAGGCAGTTCTCAGTCATAAACCATAAACTTTAAGATTAACAGTGGGATGGAGAAAGACTCAGTTTGAGCGGTGACAGCACCAGAGGAATGGAAAACTGTCGTTCACCCAGGAAAAGGGCAAAGTTTAAACAGAGCTGCGCCCAAAGTGTGGCTCGAACCCATGATCCTGGGATTAAGAGTTTCATGCTTTAACGACTGAGCTAGCCGGGCACATTGAGACGCTGATGCTCCAGATTCCAAAACAAATATGTGTTTCTTTTTCCATTCAGCTTGTTCTGATTACAAAGTTTACAATGAATCGACCTACAGAATCCTGAAAGTTACAATGCATTCCTCTCAATAATCATTAACATCATTGTCATCTTTCACGTCTTAGATTCATGTCCTTCCAAACATTGCAAACTCCTCTTACATCTGTCGGGCGGCATGGACAAGTTGGGCCGAAGGGCCTGTTTCGATGCTGTAAACCTCTATGACTCTATGTCAACTTAATATTCTTGTTCGAAATACTCCAGTCAGCGCGTGAAGCCACACAGCATGTTCACTGTCAAACTGTCTCCCAGTTGCAGACTTTTCATTGTGATCACATCTCATTCTAAACTACAGAGGGAACATATTCATCCAACAGCCTCATCATAGAAATCAATCCAGAGGACCTTGGTTACACACATACAGCGAGAGAATAGAAGGAGCAAAGAGCAAACAATGATAGATGCACAGACAGGGACTGAAACAAACTGATACGGTAATGGAGTGACAAAAAGAGACAGAGCAGACATCAACAATCCATGAATAGTCCTGTAGAATTCCTGCAGTGCGGAAGGACGCCATTCGATCCATCGAGTCTGCATCGACCAAAGTCCCGCATAGACACTATCCCCATAACCCCATGCATTTACCAGACTCTAAGGGGAAATTTAGCATGGCCAATGCACCTAACCAGCAAATCTTGTGACTGTGGAAGGAAACTAGATCACCCAGAAATAACACAGGCAGACATGGGGAGAATTTGCCAACTCCAAACAGACAGTTACCCTCGCGGGGAATCGAATGCAGGTCCCTGAAGCAGCAGTGATAACCACTCTGCCACCGTGATACCCCAATACATATCACTTACTAGATGAAGGCGCAGCGCTCTGAAAAATTGTGATAACAAAAAAAACCCTATTGGACTTTAGCTTGGTGTTCTGAGACCTCTAATGTGCCCACACCTGTTCAACGTCATATCTGCACATCATGGCTATACACACGTCATCTTTCTGAACCCACAGGCATGGGTTCCTCTGAATTGGCGAATCGAGATAAAGTGAATATCCACAAACATCTTTTAAAGATGTCTTGATTTATTTGTGAGCATGTTATGTTGTTAGAATCCCTGCAGCGTGTGCTCGGATTCTCAAACCAAACCCCATGTAAACCAATCCTGCCGTGTGCACGGGAAATAAGTTAACAAACCCAACGGTTCGTTCACAAACCCTATCGCAAACAATAGCTAAATGAGGACTTGTTCGGGACCTCTTGCGACTTTGTGGATCTTAATACCCAAAGCCAGAATGGTACCCCCAGACCTACGAGCCACCGTGAGGAAAGCAGTTTAGGCATTACATTCCCATTGCCATCAAAATCTGATCAGACATCTGCAGTGAAAGTGAAAGTGCTGAAAAAAGGCGGGAAGTCAGGACTCTTGTGTGCACAGGGAAAGAAAGTTCCATTTTTCACCTCCGTGACGTGTAATTTAAACTGGAAATGGTTAGAAATGTACGACGTTTTAAACAAGTGACATCCAGGAGGGAAGAAACATAACAACAGCTGATGAGGTGGAAGTCAGGAGAGATTAGATGGGAGACACAAAAAAAAAATCACAAAGTGATTCCACCATAGAATGAGGCCAGTCCAAAGTTCTTTACAGGAGTCAAGGGCTAAAGGGGAACCTGTGGATGTGCTGTACATAGATTGCACAGCTGTCACATTGATGTGGTTGTGGGTTTTGAAAATTGACAATTACACTTAAGAACATAGGAACTAAGATCAGAAGTAGGCAAATACAGCTCTTCGAGCCTGCATTCAATCAGTTCATGACTGATCTCTCCCTGGTCACAAATCTACGTCCCCACCTGTTCTCTTTCTTGAAAACGTTTAAAGATTCAGAATCCACCATGCTATGGGGCAGGAAATTTCACAAATCCACGACTGTCAGCAATACGTGGTTACTCAGCATCTCGGTTTTACGTCCACCGCCTCTCAACCTATATATGAAACACTAGCTCTGACAAAATGTCATCTCGACTCGAAATATTGGCTCTATCCTTTCCCCACAGAGGCTGTCAGACCAGCTGAGATTTTCCAGCTTTTCCTGGGGGGGTTTTCAGAGTCCAGCACCCACAGTATCTTGCTTTAATATACATGTGACCTCTTCTTCTCGATTGCCCGAAAAGATGAAACATTTGGTCTACATTTATTCGATCAATTCTTTTACAATTTTATATACCTCGATCACTTCAGCATCTGGTGGGACGATTTCACTCACTGTCAATTTCTTGTCCCAGCGAACTTAATTGGTGTCCTCACTGGCTGAAGGAAGTACCTATGTTCCATACAAACAGGACACTTTGAAGGAGAAACTTCGATCGAGTGAAAACGATCAGGGATGAAAATAATAAGCAAAGGGATATAATTCGAAATCCTCAGTTCACCAGTTACCCTGGTAGTCCACTGGTTTGTGTTTAGCACTCTCCCAATGATATTTGGTTTCAACTCTCGCTCAAGAAGAAAATATTCTCAGCAAACGATTAAAAATAAGGTGATTTACTCTTTGATCGAAAGCAGATCTACTAGAATCAGCCGAGTGAGGATTGTACGTTTACATCAGAGCTGGAAATGTCACATGTTCAACAGTTCAAGAACAAACACAGAAAGAGAAGGGCAGTGATGGTCTGCAAAGCACGAGCAATAGAGATGGTGATGCAAGGGAAAGTCTGGATTATGAATTGCCAAATTTTTACCGATTACACTGTCAGCGAAATATGAAATTTTTCCCTCTGCATTGAAAAACATTTGGAAATGTTTCTGTCCAGTTCTGAACCGTCGGAAGCGAAAGTGTTAACTGCAGTGTATTGATTGCTGTGTGTTTTCATTGGCTGAATACATCACTGTGTTGAAGCAGAATGTGCCATTTTGCAGGAAAAACTTGTTTGTGGTGAAAGTATGAAAATAAAAATAACAAAGGTAGCGTGGATAAAGCAAATTCTAAAACACACTGTAAACTGCTGCTCTGGGGGTTAGAGATTGACATTTTCACTGATGTTTTGATTGCTGGTCAGTAAATGAAGATTTATTCCTCGCATCCAAACCGTGAAAACAGATGTCAGTTATTGCCTGGTGGAACATATCAAACACAATCTCGCCTCGTGTCCGGAAGTGAAGACTTCCAACAGGAAGTTTTCTTGTCATTTATGTCAGGAGTTTGGGAAACAGACGAGGCTAAGGACAGTTTAAATGGTGCCGGGCCTTTATTGCAGCTCATTGTGTTTCTGACTGGAGATGATTTCTGTTTGTTGAACAGTTCAGGATGAGTTGACTCAGTGAAGGTGCAGGCTCCTGACGGCCTTTCCCAAATCAGTTGCATCCAATGTATTTCAGTAACAATATCAGCAAATTGCAGGATTAGCATGATTATTTTTCTGCTCCCGTAGCCGAACGGTCTAAGGCGCTGGATTAAGCCTTCAGTTTCTGAGGCGGTGTGAGTTTGAGTCTGAATCCCACCGCTGCCAGAGTCAATTTAAGTTTTGGTCCTTTCGGCAGAATTCTAACAGCTCGGATATGTTTCCTCCCTGCTGGATTTCACTTGTTTTAAACTTCCTACATTTCTAACCATTCCCAATGTTAATGAAAAGTCTTGGAGGTGAAAGGTGAGCTTTGTTTCCTGTGCACACTCTGTATTACTTCCTGAGATTTTTCCAGCATTATCACCGTTCAATGCAGGTGTATGATCCGCTTTGGATGGCAGTGAAAATATATTTAGTTGACTTGCATTGATCACGATTGCTATTTCGCCTAGGGGTATGATTCTCGCTTTGGGTGCTAAAATCCGCAAGCCTGCGTGAGGTCCCAGTTCAAATTCTGGGTAAGCCCTCATTAAGCTGTCGTTTCGCATTGGAGAAGAGGAGGATTTTGTTAGTTTATTTCCCGTGCACATGGCAGGATTGGTTTACATGGGGTATGATTTGAGAACCTGAGCAGACAATGCAGGGATTCTGTCAGCACAACACACTCACAAAGAATCAAGACATTTTCAAAAGGTGACTATGCTTTCGGACATTCACTTAATCCTTATTCACCAACTCAGAGGACCACATTCTTCTGGTTTCAGACAGCTGTTTTGTGTTTATTCGATTCTGCCGCACTCTCTGTCCCTCTCCGTGTCTTTTTTGTTGCTGTATACCTGTCTCAGGCTCTTTCACTCTCTGTCTCTCTGTCAGTTCATCAATCACTGTTCCCCCTTTTGCTCGATAATCCCTTTATTCTTTCGTTGTCTGTGTTCAATCAAGGTTCACTGGATTGATTTCTGTGATGATGCGGTTGTCCTGGGAGGAGAGATTCAGTGGAATGAATCTGTTTGCTCTGTAGATTAGAATAATGAGAGGTGATCGGATTGGAAAGCCTGAAAATGGGGAGACAGTTTGACTTCGGACACACTGAAACGCTCTTTCCCCAAGTGGTTGGAATATTCAGATCAAAAATATGAAGGTGAAAAATATCAGACTGTTTGTGCAATGTTTGAAAAGAGGTGAAGCTAAGAAGTGGAAGATGTGAATGAAGTTATTGATGATCGAGGGGAATGCATTGTAACCTCAGGGATTCCGTAGATTGACTAGTTATAAACTTTGTAATCAGAACAAGCTGAGACACCAGATGGAAACGCTTTATTTGCCTCCACACATTTTTGGATATGGAGTGCTGGGGCCCACATGTGCCCGGCTAGCTCAGTCGGTAGAGCATGAGACTCTTAATCTCACGGTCGAGCCCCACGTCCGGCTTTCTTATTTTAAAACTTGCCCCATTCCTGGGTAAACGCCAGCTCTCCATTCCTCCGGCACTGCCACCGCTCAAACTGAGTCTTTCTCCATCCCGCTTTGTTGATCTCACCGTTACTGCTTTCTGAGTTAAAGTTATCTTTGCCTCCCTGGAAGTCGAAGTGTTTAGTGCTTAATTCAGTGACAAGGTTTCTTCTCATTTTGCTCGAATTTGGAACTCAGACCTGGGAGATTGTCTCAATGGAAACAACAATCCCCATTGTCATCTAATCACTCCAGCCTTACATCCTATCACAAGGACGTTTGACTTTTCGTCCTTTCTCTCTCTATTTCCCTTTATTTTGTATTTGTTAGTAAAACATTAAATCTCTAAATTCTCCCAGTGTGGATAAAAGGTCAGCGACCCTACACACTCACTGTATTCCTCTCTCAATAGACGCTGTTTGACCTGCTGAGTGTTGCCAACATGGTCTATTTTGAGTTGCGATTTGCAACAACTCCAGTAACAATTTTTGGTTCAATTTGGATCAGTTTTCTTCGACTGAACCTTACCTGTTTAAAAAGTTAAGGGGTTGAGGTTTTGAATAGTAAGATACAAGCACGTGTCACCCTGATTGACATAAAATGAAACAAAATGAGGATTATTCATTTCAAAAGATGTTACTAAGTCAATATCTATATTGAAGGGGGTCAACCTCCGGGTGACATTCAGTCACTCATCTGTTCCAATTTAAACAGAAAGTGGGACGGCGAGAGTCTAGAGTGATACGTGTTACCCCATGGAACCGACAGCACTCTGACCTAAGACACTAAGCCTTTCTCCCAAAATACACACACACGCACCAAGACTTGCTGAATAATTGCCAGTTTCCAGTCGAATAGTTGTTGTTGTGTTACACTAACCGCTCCTTTCTTTCAAAAGAGGAGTTCACGAGAGGCAAAAATGAAAAGAAGATTGCTGATGCAAGCGTCTGTCGCCAGAAGCTCAGCAATGTGCATTGTAAAAGAAGTTGAACTGGCTGAAAAAGTCCTCTCCCTATTCCTGTTTTGTGGGAAATTTAAACAAAAGGTTCTTCAAAAAAATCAATCCTCAGCAATGGCAAAGAAGAGCAAGGATCGGCCTAAATTTAAACTCGGTTCGTTGGATTCAAATGCTCACCATTAGACCAGAGATCCCAGAATACAGCAGCCAGCTGCAAATCGTCGCTCAACGCATTTGACCCACTTGCTGTTGCTGCCACATTGAATGAAAGAGGTCGCAGTCCTTGAGTGACCATTTGCAGCGCGCGGCTGTGTTCCTGGTTCTGTGGCGTGATGTTGAGCACTCTGGTCTCTGAATGCAGTTGTCCGAGTTCAGATCTCGACGAAGCATTGCTTTTCTTTGCTAAAGCCGATGATTGGTTTGCTGAAGGGCATTTTATTTAAAATTCTAGGGAAGTGGAATTTTCTACTCTGAGGAAATTTCAGCAAATTCCACCGCAGTCACATTGCAACGGATCACTCTCAGCACGCTTCAGCCCCAGCGGACGATTTCTCAAGAATAAAAATGCTCAGAGGCACAATCTTAGAATTCCTACACTGCAGAAAGAAGCCATTCGGCCCATCAGCCCGCACCGACAACAGTCACACCCAAGCCCTATCCCCGTAATCCCACATTTTTGGCTTTTTGTCCCCCTGACACTGCGGGCATTGTAACATGGCCAATCAAACTAACGCGCAAATCATTGCATTGTGCGCCGGGTGATCAGCTTCCTTCACACACGCAGACACGGGGAGATACTGCAAATTCCACACAGTCACCCGAAGCCTCACAGAACTAAACACCTGTCCCTGGCACTGTGAGGCAGCAGTGTTAACCACTGTGCCACCGTGGCAGAAAACGGTTCCCCTACTGATACCATTCACTGAGTCATCTTCCCAAGTTAAACAAGTGTTGGTCCGATGAGAATACTCATTCCAGCGAGTTTCGAACTCTCATTTTTGTATACAAAGTCCAGAATGCTCACCGTTACAACACAGAACCAACAGGACGTCCGTCGAAGGCAGGAAGCATTTCACCCAGATCTCACACATCTACACTCTTGCTCAATAATAGTCAGGATCCAGTCGAAGGGTTGTTGTTCTTTGACAGCAACTGCACCTTTCTTTCGACAGAGCGTTAAAGTGCAGCGAAAAGATGAAAAAGAAAATTGTCTGCACCTGTAAGGACTTGATTACCCCTAAAGATTCCCATTCCAATCATTATCTTGCAATTGCGTCTCTTTCTATTTATGTCCTGTTTGTCAATAAAAATACCCCAGTCCAACGCCGGTAACTCCACATCATGAAATAGAAGATCACAGATGTTGCAAGCATCTGGCGTCAGAGGCTCAGCAATGTGCATTGCAATAGCTGTTGAACTGGCTGACAAATGCTCCTCTCGATTCGAAATTTGTGAAACATCTAAACGAAATGTCCTTCAGCAAATAATCATCAGCATTGCAAAGAAAAGTAAGGTTCAGCCGAGATCTGAATTTCCATTGCCAGATTTAAAGGCCAGTTTGCGCACCATTACACCACGGAACAGAGGACGCAGCAGTAAGCTGTAAATGTCCTATAAAACATGATTATTTCTGCTGATGTCTTCCGATATGGCTTGCAAAGGAAATGATTTGCTGTAGATTGGTGGACTATGTCTTCTGAGCTTCGCTCCTATCAATGGTGGCGAATAACGACACGTTGTTGTCGCACTTGCTGTTGCTGCCACAGAACGAAAGAGGTCAAATTCTTCGAGGGACCATTTTGGTGGTCAGTGTGTTCTGGGATCTGTGATGTGACGCTGAGTACTCTGGACTCTGAATCCAGCGATTCGAGTTCAAATAGCGGCAGAGACCTGCGTTGCTTTGCTTAAGCCGCTGATGGGTTTGCTGTTGGCATTATATCCAAAATTCTCAGTCAGTGCAAATCTAAACACTGAGGAAACTTCAACAAATTCCACCGCACTTGCGTCCAATGCACCGAATGACTCTCTTGGCGTCATTGCTTCAGCACCAGAGGACGACTGCTCAAGAATACAAAGCGTTGAGAGGCAGGGGAGCCACAGTGGGCATGACGTCCATCCACATGTGTCAGGCACTCAGTTATGTCACAAGCTTAGAAAGAGTTTGAATGCGAGAGTCCAGAGTGCTAACAGTTACACCATGCAACCGACAGCACACTGACCTCAGACACTAGGCCTTTCTCTCAAATCAGAAACACACACACAAACACACATGCTCAATAACTGCCAATAATTGTTATTGTATGAAACCAACTTCTCCTTTCTTTCAACTTAAGGGTTAAAGAGTAGCGGAAAGATGAAATAAAATGCTGGGTGTTGCAGGTATCTGACGCCAGGGGTTCAGCAATGTACATTGTAATAGCTGTTGAACTGGCTGACAAATTGTCCTCTCAATTCAAACTTCGTAAAAAAACTAAACGAAATGTCCTTCAGCAAATCAATCATCGGCATTGGCAAACGAAAAGAGAGGTTCCAACGAAATGTGAACTCGGATAGCTGGATTCACAGTCCAGAGTGCTCACCATTACATCACGGAACACAGCGGGCGACAGCAGTCTGAAAATGGTCGTTCAATACCTGTACCAATTTGAACAGCAGGCAGAAATGTCAGCCCCATTCCACAAGCCCGTCAATTACCCACTGCAATTCATATTCACATTTCCCTTACCTTTCCGTCCTGTCAAAATGTGTACTCTACCTTCAACTGCATTACATTTCACTGTCGCTCATCACATTCAAAGAGCAATGTTAGCGTCGAACTGATGGAAACCTTATTGTGGTAAAAACGCTGAACAACATCAGCTTATCACAGCTCTGCCTTCGTCACATCAGTGTGAAAATGTGAACAATTTCATATCTGGACAGAAAGGAAGGATAGTGTGGCTGCGGATAATTGGGCGCTGTGTACATTTCTGTAATCAGTATCTGGGAGAATCGGGCAAATGAGATCCTGGTGGCCTCGTGGTTAGGGGTTCGGTGCTTTCAGGGTTACAGACTGCCATCGATATGATAAGATTTAATATTTTTTACAAACAAACCATGCAATACTTCCTGGTCCAACGCAGCTCTGCCAGAATCAGTGGAGTGAGATTTGCAGTTTTGCTTTTGAATTGGAAATGTCACGCGAACAACAGGTCAAGAACAAACACAGATAGTTGAAAAAATGTTGCAGTGCATCTATGATTATAGCAATTGCTCGCAACTTCCCTGATGCTTTAGTGGTTAGGATTTGGTTCCTTCGCCGCCGGATTCGATTCCTGGTCAGGGAATAGCGATTTATTGCTCCCGACCAGCACATGAATTAGGAGGGCTGAAAATACTTCCTGATCGAAAACAGGTGTGATCCTTGTGCTAGTTTGAACTACCAGGAGGAACAAAATAAGCCCATTTGCACAATCCCGGCAATTTACATTTACATTCCTCTTGCTGCTTCCTCCTGTTAAAATGAATAACAATACATTCTATTCCACTAAATTTCATGTAGCTCACCACATTCAAAGAGTAGTATTTGCATGAACCTCTTATCAACCTTGTTGTGGTAAAGCTGCTGAACAACATGAGCTGATCACAGCTCTGCTGTGATATCAGAGACTTGTATCTCATTGATCATCATTACTGTCTCCATTGCTTAATTCCAGGTCACTGTCATAACAGATATAGTCACACACTCATGCTATCATCTGCAGCAAATGATGTATTCTTCCTTTTTTCAGATACTTTCACCTCCAGAAACTAATTACATGCTGAGTAAAATGTTCTGTTTAGTTGATAGTGAATCACCAATCCCGGGCCGTGGCGGTGAAAGCACTGACTCTGAACGACCTGACCACCCGGCCTCCACCATCAGCGGATAAATTTGCCTTATCCATCATTCCATCATTCCTTGTTTCATTCAATCACCCTCCTTCGCTCTCGATCACAGAACTTCCCTTTTGTTCTTTTCACAGACTGCTTCATGACTTTACCATCAGAAAATGTTGGAAATACTCCGCAGGTCACTTAATGTTTCGTGATAAATGAGCAAAAAATTCTGAAAGCCGAATAGCTCTGAAATTGAAAACATTTGGAAATGTCTCTTTAGAGATGAAATACGACTAATGATGGAACCTGAATCACAAGCAGAAAATTCTCAGCAGGTTTGGCAGCATCTGTGAAGAGGGAACAGGGCCACTGGGTCGAGCCAGGAGTTCTGACGAAGGGTCATCCAAACTTGAAACTTTGGTTTTATTTCCTCCTCACAGATGCTGTTAAACCTGTTAAGATTTTCCAGCATTTTCTGTTTTTGGTGAAAATGCTTCTGCCTGGGACCGAACCGAGAACTTTTCGTGTGCATGGCGAACGTGAAATCCACCACACAACAGAAACACTGCGATGGAACAATTCCAGGAGCCTGCCTCGATAAACCCGCCAATTAACAACAGCAATTCATATTTACATTCTGTCTGCTTGTACCTCCAGATAAAATGTTTAGCGATACATTCTACTGCATGACATTCGTGTGATAGCATGTTCGACCAGAGATGTTCGATAAACTTAATAAACTGAACATTGTGCAGTGATTGACTTCGAGTGCACACCATGACTAATGTTATTACCCTGAATGCATTGTCTGAGGCAGCTCATCAACGCTGCCAGGAGAAGCCGTTGGTGCTCGATCTGGTATTGACATTGAACAACATCAATGAAGTAGGACTGTGTTCCATGTCCCATTGAGCCTCCTTTACGACTGAATCAAGGCAGATCCACAGCCTCAACACCAATTTCCCAGATTATCCCGTTAGCCCTTCATTCCCTTAGATTCCAAAGATCTCTTTACCTCAACATTCAACATGTGTATTGACTGAGGATCAACAGACAGACGTGCAGCGGCAGAATTCCAAAGATTCACAACACTTTTGAGCAAACGAAATATCTACGCACCTCAGTCATAAATGGTTGACACATTATCCAGAGAATGTGAGCCCAAAGTGCTTGAATGAGGCACTTTTCGCCACCCTACCCCGGAATCCAACACATTTACCATGGTTAATCCATCTACCTACATCAGGTGCACCGTGAAAGCGGAATGCAAAAGTCTGCCAGGAGCAATTTTGCTGACTGCATTTTCTGAATAGCTGGTGAAGAATGTTTTGATTGATCCATATTCAGTTCACAGTCAACAACGAACTAGAATCGTGGAACTTTAAAACAGTAAATTTCGATAATTTCTCGACCCCATTTGGAATCGAAGAGCCATCGTTTATGATATGAAGATACTTAACCCGTACACTACAGAATTATTGGTCATGACCAACCTGACCTGCCTAGAATATCAAACTGTGCAGCTTCATTGCACTTTTCGAACTTTGTTTTGTAGAAGTACAATTCGGCTGAAAACCTTAACCATGTGGCAGAGTCATTGATCTAACATAAGATTTAGAAAATAACATTTGTCCCGATTTTTACCCCTTGATCCATGATTGCAGTTGCAAAATATTGTTTAAAACTTGGGGAAGTGCAAATGTGACATGGCTGTGAGATAATGTGATTCCTTAATATTTAACAACAACAATTAAAGGTGAATCAGTTGTTTTGGAAATATTTTGCCCCTTTGCGAACCCAATAATCTCTATACTTTAGAAAGAGGTAAAGCGTGGAAGCTCCATTTTATGTGTCCACAGATGCTGCCAAACTGGCTAATAATTTCCACCATCTACTGCTAGTATTATAACTGTAGATTTCATGAATCAGAAAATAAACAACAAGTCGGCAATGATTAGTGGAAGGACGACGGAGATAAACGTTCACCAGAATAGTGTTTTTAGAACGGAAAAATCCTGAGATTGAGAGCAGATTGTTCACATGTAAAATGCTTTGGTTCTTTCAGAGATGAATGTCTGCCGTGTGTTACCTTATGAGTTTCACAGGATTAGCAATGAAGAGTTTTTGGGATTTAGAAATTGGAAGTTACACATCCGCAGTTTGTGGGACTATTTCACCTCACTGTCGATTTCATTTCCCAGAAAGAGAAATTGGTCTTCTCACTGTCTGAAGGAGTCATTTGTGATCAGCTTTTTCTGAGAATTTAAAACGTGCTGAGGTGGACAGGTCAGGTTAAACATCAGTGTATGACTTTCCCTGGTGGCGTATTGGTTAGACTTCAGCGCTTCCACTGTCGTGGCGTGCGTTCGATTTCTCCTTCCAGGAAAAGAAACGTTATTGCTCTCGTGCAGCACATTAATTGCTGGAATTATGTTCTGATTGAAGACAGGAGTGACTCGTGTGCCTGTTTGAATACCAGGGATAAAAATCCTTTCATTTCCTCAATGCCGTCAATTTTCCCCAACAATTTATGTTGACATTTCCTCTGCTGGTTCCCCCGTCAAAATAAGTAATGATAGATTCAACTGCATTAATTCCGAACCAAAACAATGTTCGACCAAATTTATTTAGGGCAGGTTAAACCAATCAAAGGCAAATGTTCCCTCGTCTACACAAACGCTGCCTATCTGAAGTAAGTGCCATGGCTGTGTCGTCAACGCTGCTTACGCATTTCCAGCTGGAAATAGAATAAAACTGTACAGACCCCTAAATGTTTTTGAACATCAACGCTTAGAAGTTGCTCGTCTTTAAAACCTCACTAGACTGTCTATACAGAAACACTGCATCCAGAGCCTCAAGTGTAGATAATTCCATAGGTGCACCACTCAGTAGAGGCCAAAACACCTTTTCACTTCCTAAGTTTCCTGTAGCTATATGCGAACTTTCTGCGTTCCTTGTACAAACACACCCAAGTCTCCTTGAACACCAACATTCTCACCTTTTCAAACATGTCTTGTTTTTTTTCTACTTCCATGAACAAGAGAACATCTATTCACTTTCCAAAAGTGCGCCAGGTCTGTCATCTATTGTCCACAAACTGTCTTCACCTGTTTCTAATCTTGTCGCTTCCTCCCCTGAGCTGATTTGGTACCTTCAGCTAAATGTTAACCACAGGCTCCAACGACAAGTGAACTTGCGGCCCTGGTTTGCAAAACTAAGGCTCTAACCACTGAGCTATGGAGCCAACTGCCACGCACTGACCACAGTGAGTGTATCACAATCTGTGGAACGAGGCTCAATTTTCAGATGGGTGATATTGGATTGATGTGGAAATATCTGCGATAGAGGGCAGGGAGATAAAAGATACGACTTGAAAGCGGCAGAATTTAACACGTGTCAATCACATTAAATGATCAATGCCTGCCAAGTGTCTGTTGTGTGATTCTTCTTGAGAGTTTATTGTTCATGTTACATCTCTGATTTTCCAGCTCTGATTCAAGTTTCCCCAGTTCGAATATTAATTTGTTACTCCGTTCGCAGAGACATGTTTCCACTTAATGAAGAACTAAATAAAAAGTTATTAATTCCATGGCTTGAAATTAAGCCCGGGTCACAGTGCCGAATCCTGACCACGAGTCTCAGAGGGAAGCACATGCAAGAGATTTGCAATTAGTTGAACATCTTTCTACTCGTTGCATCAGTTCAAGCCTCTTGAGCTGCATACATTGTAATACATTCATTCTATCAAGTTGTAACCAATTACAGAAAATACCTCTTGTGTTCAGATCCGTTCACCTATTGGTACAGAACAACTTTCACTTTCAAAATGCACTGTTTATTTAACAGTTTGTGATTGAGCCCGGCCTTTGCGGGGAAAGCATTGACTCTGAACCACGAGACCGCCCAGGCTCCACCATCACCAGCTCAAAGGATCAACGCAAAATACTGCGGATGCTGGAACTTGAAATACAAACAGAAAATGCTGGAATAACTCAGCAGGGCAGACAGCATCTGTGGAATAACGTTTCAACCTTGGCTCTCTTCTTTCTTCACAAGTGCTGCCTGACCTGTTTTTCCAGCATTTCCTTATTCTGAATCACCAGCTCAATTTTGCCTTGTCCATCATTCCTTGTGGCAATTAATCTACCCTGCCTTGGTCTCTATCAGTGACCTTCCTTCTTGTTTTATTTTTGTTGCCGAGTGATTCCTGAGTTCACAATTAGAAAATGCAACAAGTGCTCTGCAGCTCAATAAAGTTGGTGACCATTAATGAAATCCGAATGGCATTGACATTAAAAACGTATGGAAATGTTTCTGATCAGTTTCGATGTGGGGATTCTTCCGCGTGTAAGTCAAACGTGACAACCAGTACAGAAGCACTGCAATATTGTTACCTGAAGCAAGTGTTGTTTTCTGGAGGGGAAAGTAACCTGGTTCCACAAGCCCGTCTCTTGTCCACATGAATTTATATTTACATTGGTCCTCCTGTTTCCTCCTATCAAAATGAATCATGATACACCCTGTGGCGTTATTTTTTCCTAACTTGATCAACGAATTGTGTTCCATGACTTCTAAAGTAAATTAACATTTGAAAGTGATATGATTAGATTCCAATATTTCCCCGTTATTATTATGCTGGATTCAGTGCCTTAGACGACCCAGCAACGCTACCACAGGAAGCAATTGGTGTCATATCTGGGCTGCCAGGAAACAGAAATAATGGAGTAAGACAAAGTCATCTATCCCATTGAGCCTCCTCCACCATTTAATGAGGTCATGGCAAATAAAGTCACTATAGCCCCAGATCAACATCGGCTGTTATTTATTCAACTGATAAAAAAACAAAAATACCGCAAACGCCGGAAATCCGAAATAAAAACAGAAAATGCTGGATCAACTCAACAATTCGAGACAGAAACAGAGTTAACGTTTCAGAGCTGAATCATCATCCTTCAGGGATATTCACCTTAGTTGTGTAGCTTCAGATTAATATGCTATACAAAGGTAAACGGAACAGTGCAAAAGTTCAGGACATTTCTTATTAAGTAGTTGAGAATGCCCGAGGGGCCAAATGGCCCACCTCTGTCCATGTTAACCATACGCTAATCAGTGAAGTCAAGACAATGATTATGGTGATGTTATGGTGGCAGTGTGGCTGGACGACCTGAGGTATTATTTCAAGTTCTAGTGTCTGTGGCGATTTGGTCTCAGTTCCCGCCTCTGCCAAACTTCCTGCTGGTTTACCCTTTGAGGAGTCAGGTCAGCAGGTCATGTCAAAATGTTTCTGACAAAAATAATTAAGGTGAATTATGTAAGAGGAGTTTGTGAAGTTTAGAGTGAGGTGCAGCAAAGGAGAGTAAGATGTGAATAATGTTAATGATAATTGAGAGGAATGCATTGTGAAGAAGGGAAAGGGGTAATTTTTTTTTTGCACTCAATGTATTTTGTACCTAAAAGGTTGAACTTTGTACCTGGAATGTATCACAAACATAACCCTTCCTTATGGCTCGTCTCCCCTTTGTTTATATTGCTCCTGTTAGTAGTATAAGCCATTTGTTCTTGGTTTCCTCTTTTGCTTTTAGTAGTATAAGCCACTTGTTCATGTCTTTCATCTTTAACTTTTAGTAGTGTAAGCCATTTGTTCATGGCTCCCTCGCTTGTTTATATCATTCTGATAAAACAGATAGTTAAACATAAATGTTGGGTTGTAAGTCTTACCTTCCCCGTAGGCTTGTGTATGACTTATACAAAGGAAGCAGCTACCAAATGGTAGAGTGCGAGAATGGCCGTTTGAAGGAGGACTCCCACTGGGACAGCTGCAATCGCACACAGTCACTTCAAAGGAAAAGCTGCGGGAAGAGCAGGGGACCAGAGGTTGCATCTTGACTACAGCTACCAGGAGAATTGTGCTTTATGACACAGATACACTCTGGTTTATGGTTAGAGACTATCAGAAGCTGTTAAAGGAACTATAATTTATGATCAATGACTGTTAACTGAACTTTGCTTTATGACTTGTATTGGGAACCCTGATGTATAAATGTCCACGCTTCTTGTGTTCAGAGAGAACTTTGGCTTCCGCTTTCAAGGGGTCAGGTTCTCCTGCAAGCTTGTGAGAATAAAGCCTTACTGTATTTTGACTCAGACTAGCCTCAGAGGTATTTTTACCGACTTCAATTGTAACCTTGGCGATTCTGTAGGTCGACTGTATTCGCCACTTTGAAATTTGAACAATCTGAGATGCCAGATGGAAAAGCACGTTTGTGGTCCCCGTATTTTGGGGCTTGAAGCACAGCTGCCGCAATGTGCTTGGCTAGCTCAGTCGGTAGAGCATGAGACTCTTAATGTTAGGGTCGTGGGTTTGAGCCCCACTTCGGGTGTCATTGTTTTTAAACTTTTCTGCTTTCCTGGGTGAATTTCAGCTCTCCATTCCTCCGGCAGTGACACCGCCTAAACTGAGTCTTTCTCCATGCCGCTTTGTGAATACATCAGGTACTGGTTTCTGAATGAAAGCTGCCTGTACTCCATTGGAAGTCGAAGAGTTTGGTGCTTAATTCAGCGAGAAGTTTGTTTGTAAATCATTTAGTATCATATTTGGACCGAGATCGGGGATATAATGCTGTCAGTGGAAATAAGAAACACTACAAAAAGTAGATCAGTTGGAGACTTGGGGGGAGAGATGGCAGATGGAGTTTCGTCCGGACAAATGTGAGGTAATGCATTTTGGAAGGTCCAATACAGATAGGAAATATACAGTAAATGGCAGAACCCTTCGGAGTATTGATAGGCAAAGGGATCTGGGTGTACAGGTACACATGTCACTGAAAGTGCCAATGCAGGTGGGGAAGGTAGTCAAGAAGGCAGACGGCATGATTGCCTTCATCGGCCGAGGTATTGAGTTAAAAAATTGGAAAGTCATGTTGACGCTTTATTGAACCTTAGTGAAGCTGCACTTGGAATATGGTGTTCAGTTCTGGTCGCCGCACGACCAGAAGGATGTGGAGGCTTTGGAGAGGGTACAGAAAAGATTTACCAGGATGTTGCCAGGTATGGAGGGCATTAGCTATGAGGAGAGTTTGGAGAAACTTGGTTTGTTCTTACTGGAGCGAAGGAGATTGAGGGGAGATCTGATAGAAGTCAACAAGATTATGAGAGGCATGGACAGAGTGGATAGTCAGGAGCTTCTTTCCCAGGGTGGAAGAGTCAATTACTAGGGGGCATAGGTTTAAGGTGCGAGAAGCAATTTTTAAAAGAGACGCACAAGGCAGGGTTTTTACACAGAGAGTGGTGGGTGCCTGGAACTTGTTGCCGGGGGAGATAGTGGAAGCGGATACGGTAGTGACTTTTAAGGGGCGTCTTGACAAGTACATGAATGAGATGGGAATAGAGGGATATGGTTCCCGGAAACGTAGGGGTTTTTAGTTAAGTTGGGTAGCATGGTCGGTGCAGGCCGGGAGGGCCGAAGGGCCTGTTCCTGTGCTGTAGTTTTCTTTGTTGACAAAGAACAAAGAACAATACAGCACAGGAACAGGCCCTTCGGCCCTCCAAGCCCGTGCCGCTCCCTGGTCCAAACTAGACCATTCTTTTGTATCCCTCCATTCCCACTCCGTTCATATGGCTGTCTAGATAAGTCTTAAACGTTCCCAGTGTGTCCGCCTCCACCACCTTGCCTGGCAGCGCATTCCAGGCCCCAACCACCCTCTGTGTAAAATATGTCCTTCTGATATCTGTGATAAACCTCTCCCCCCCCCCCCCCGCCCCTTCACCTTGAACCTATGACCCCTCGTGAACGTCACCACCGACCTGGGGAAAAGCTTCCCACCGTTCACCCTATCTATGCCTTTCATAATTTTATATACCTCTATTAAGTCTCCCCTCATCCTCCGTCTTTCCAGGGAGAACAACCCCAGTTTACCCAATCTCTCCTCATAACTAAGCCCCTCCATACCAGGCAACATCCTGGTAAACCTCCTCTGTACTCTCTCCAAAGCCTCCACGCCCTTCTGGTCCTGTGGCGGTCAGAACTGGACGCAGTATTCCAAATGCGGCCGAACCAACGTTCTATACATCTGCAACATCAGACCCCAACTTTTATACTCTATGCCCCGTGCTATAAAGGCAAGGATGCCATATGCCTTCTTCACCACCCTTTCCACCTGTGACGTCACCTTCAAGGATCTGTGGACTTGCACACCCAGGTCCCTCTGCATATCTATACCCTTTATGGTTCTGCCATTTATCGTGGAGCTCCTCCCTACATTATTTCTACCAAAATGTATCACTTGGCAGTGATCAGGATTGAACTCCATCTGCCATTTCTTTGCCCAAATTTCCAGCCTATCTATATCTTTCTGTAGCTTCTGACAATGCTCCTCACTATCTGCAAGTCCTGCCAATTTTGTGTCGTCCGCAAACTTACTGATCACCCCAGTTACACCTTCTTCCAGATCGTTTATATAAATCACAAACAGCAGAGGTCCCAATACAGAGCCCTGCGGAACACCACTAGTCACAGGCCTCCAGCCGGAAAAAGACACTTCCACTACCACCCTCTGTCTTCTGTGACCAAGCCAGTTCTCCACCCATCTAGCCACCTCCCCCCTTATCCCATAAGATCCAACCTTTTTCACCAGCCTACCATGAGGGACTTTGTCAAACGCTTTACTAAAGTCCATATAGACGACATCCATGGCCCTTCCTTCGTCAACCTTTCTTTGTTCTTTGGTCTTTGTAAGCATTATTCGCCAGATTTGATCTTGTATTACCATCTCTATCGTCAGCGCTTTGCAGCCTATCGCTGTCCGATTCCTGTTCTTGATCGCTGAACATGACATTTCCAAATCAAGCACAAAGTCGTTCATCTCCCTCACGAGTACTGACCACAAATCTATTAATGGTTGTTGCACAAGAATGAATTTTTTTGCTCTGACTAGGATTCGAACCCAGGCGGTGACAGTATCAGCACTGAAACCTAACCACTAGACAACCAGGGAAATTACGGCTTGCTCGTTTTTAAAAGAAAAGATCTAATTGATATATGAAACCTTTGGCTTTCATTTTCTTTTCAGACTTATTTTCACCAGAAACAAGTTTCTCCTTGAAATTGTCATGTTTAACTTGAACAAAATTGACTTCTTAGCCAGTGGAAACACGAATGCTGTTAACTGGAACAAGAAATTGGCAGTGAGATTAAATAGTCCCATAAGCTGCTGATGTGTAACGTTCAATTTCCAAGCCTCACCAACCTCATCATTGCAACTCATGTGATACGTATGAGGCCACACAAGGCAGATATCCGACACTGAAAGCAATTGATGCAGATCCTTTGTTCAATATTTTCTTGTTGCATCTCTTTCTGTTTCTGTTGTTGCCTCTCCTTCAGCTCCCTCTGACCGTCCAGCACCTAGAATCAATTAACTTCTTGATGCAGACACAAAACATTGGTGAGACCGAGCTTTACCTGGAATGGAGGGAGGATCGGGATTGTAGGACACAAGGTTGTGTGAAGAGAGGGAGTTCACAGATGGCAGGGGATAGAGGCACCAGGATCTTAGCTTCCTAATTCTCCATGACACAGATTACAGGAATTTGCACAGTGCAAATTATCCGCAGTCACGCTCTCCTTTCAGTCTTTTGTACGGAGTTACTTTTTGTCACCTTCGAAGCATTGCTGCAGTTGCTCAGGGTATTGCCAATACCTCATTTGGAATACTGCGTCCAGTTTTGGGGTTTTGCATTTAAGACAGGATGTACTTCTAATGGAGACGGTACAACAAAACTTCACTAGGTTATTCTCTGAGATGAAGGGCTTGTCCTATTATGAGAGGTTGGGTAAATTGGGCTCAATTTCTCTGGAGTTCAGCAGAATGATATACTATCTCATTGATACCTACACAAGAATGAATGGATTAAATCGGGTGCATTCTGAGATATCAAAGAATTTAAAATATGGGACACAGTCTCAGGATAAGGGACGAGGACTTTAGGACATTTAGTACTGAGATGAGGAGAATTTGTTTTGTTTATATATCCAATTCAATCCACTCAAAGTCCAATTCAAAGCCTCAGCAAGTGAGACATTCCCGATCCAAGCTGACGACAGATGGTTCCCACGTCCTGTCTTGGGCTTGATCTACATGGTCCAAGCTAATTGGAGCAGGCATTGCACCTCCTCCAAGGCTTGATCTCATTTGCATTTTAGCCAAAAGGCCGATATGCCGCTTTAAAAAATTGCTTATAATGAAGCTACATTGTAACCTTATGACTTCAACCAAGTAGAGCATGTCGACACTACACTTGATCTTAGCCAAAAGGCCGATAAGCGATGAGGAGAATTTTTTAAAATGTTTTTTTATTCCAATTCAAATGTTTACGCAGAGAGTGGTTGGGGTGTGGAATGGACTGCCTGCAGTGATAGTGAGTCAGACACTTTAGAAACATTCAAGCGGTTATTGGATAGGCACATGGAGCACACCAGGATGATAGGGAGTGGGATAGCTTGATCTTGGTTTCAGATAAAGCTCGGCACAACATCGTGGGCCGAAGGGCCTGTTCTGTGCTGTACTGTTCTATGTTCTATGTTCTAAATCAAGTCCAATTCAGAGTCACAACAAATTGAGACATTCCCGATCCAAGCTGACAAGACAGGGCTCTCCCCTCCCGTCTTGGGCCTGAACTACATGATCCAAGCTGATTGGAGGAGGCATAGCTCCTCCTCCAAGGCTTGATCTCATTTGTATCTTAGCCAAATGTCCGAGATGCCGCTTTTAAAAATTGCTTATAATTAAGCTATAATGTAACCTTATGACTTCCACCAAGTACAGCATGTCGATACTAACACTTGATCTTAGCCAAAAGGCCGAGAAGCGATGAAGAGAATTTTAAAAAACATACTTTTCCAGTTCAATCAAATGAAGTCCAATTCAGAATGTCAACAATTTGAGGCATTCCCGATCCAAGCTGACAAGACAGGGTCTGCAACCCCTGTCTTGGGCCTGATCTACATGAGCCAAGCTGATTGGAGTGGGCGCAGGTCTTCCTCCTCCAAAGCTTGATCTCATGTGCATCTTAGCCAAAATTCCGGGATGCCGCTTTAAAAAAATGCTTCATATGAAAATGAAGCTTAAATGTGACCTAACGACCTCAACCAAGTGCAGCATCCTATCCATACTACACTTGATCTTAGCCAAAAGGCCGAGAAGCGATGAGGAGAAATTACTCCACTCAAAATGTTGGGAATCGTTGGCATTTTCTCTTCCAGAAAGTTCGGGATGCTCCATCATTGAACACATTTTATTGTGGGATAGACAGATTTTTGATCTCTCCGGCAATGAAGGAGAGCGGGTGGGAAAATAGAACTTAAACAAATGTTCAGCCATGAATTAATGTTTCAACACTGAATCTTATGTTTAATAGCACAATTGAAACATGTATATACTTAATTTAATCTGTATGAAATGAATATTTATTAACTAAGTTACGTTGGCAACACTGGGAGACATTTTTATGGGCGCCCACGGATCCATTACCTACCCGCAAATGTTTGCGCATGAATGCTGCTGGGGAGAGAAGAGTATAATTTCCGTTCCTGGATTGTTTCGAACTACCAATCACTCCTTTAATAACCGAGCTGCGACAGATATCTTAAATTAGGGCGTTAATGATTTCTCTACAGATCCGACCAAATTCTATTGCTGCAAAAGTTGATCCAGAACTACAGGATGGCCACACCGTTTACAGTTCCATACAAGTCCCTTTGGTTATTTTGTTCCCACATGGTTGCTGTGTGTGGTGGGTATTCCCTTTCTCCGAGGAGCATGCAGTAAAATGAATCCATGTCTCTTACCACAGAGAGAAATTAAACGGTAAAGAATGGAATTGACCAGCAGAAGCCCAAGGCTACATTACCTTCAACTCATGATGTGGAGATGCCGGCATTGGACTGGGATAGGCACAGTAAGAATTCTCACCACACCAGGTTAAATTCCAACAGGTTTATTTGGTAGCAAGAGCTTTCGGAGCGCAACTCCTTCACTTGATGAAGGAGCAGAGCTCCGAAAGCTCGTGCCACCAAATAAACCTGTTGAACTCTAATGTGGTGTTTTGAGACTACTTACTGGACTTTCAACTCAATCATCAATAACATCATTCACAGCTGCACCTTGTTCCAAGTATTGTGAACCATTTTACTCAGGATTTAATCCTGGATTGATATTTTCTTCCTTTGTGTTCTCATTTTGAAATGAGATTCACTTCAATAGAAAATAGAACATAGAACATAGAACATTACAGCGCAGTACAGGCCCTTCGGCCCTCGATGTTGCGCCGACCAGTGGTACCAATATAAAGCCCCTCTAATCTACACTATTCCAATATCATCCATATGTTTATCCAATAACCACTTGAACGCTCTCAACGTTGACGAATCCAACATTGCTGCAGGCAGGGCATTCCACGCCCTTACTACTCTCTGAGTAAAGAACCTACCTCGAACATCTGTCCTATATCTCTCACCCCTCACTTTAAAGCTATGTCCCCTCGTGCTAGCCAACACCATCCGAGGAAAAAGGTTCTCACTATGCACCCTATTTAATCCTCTGATCATCTTGTATGCCTCTATTAAGTCACCTCTTAACCTTCTTCTCTCTAACGAAAACAACCTCAAGCCCCTCAGCCTTACTTCATACGATTTTCCCACCATGCCAAGCAACATCCCTGGTAAATCTCCTCTGCACCCTTTCCAACGCTTCCACATCTTTCCTATAATTCGGCGATCAGAACTGTACGCAATACTCCAAATGCGGCCGCACCAGAGTTTTGTACAGTTGCAGCATGACCTCCTGGCTCCGAAACTCAATCCCTCTACCAATAAAAGCTAACACACCGTACGCCTTCTTAACAACCCTATCAACCTGGGTGCCAACTTTCAGGGATCTATGCACATGGACACCCAGATCCCTCTGTTCATCCACACTACCAAGTATCTTACCACTAGCCCAGTACTCTGTATTCCTGTTACTCCTTCCAAAGTGAATCACCTCACACTTTTCCGCATTAAACTCCATTTGCCACCTCTCAACCCAGCTCTGCAGCTTATCTATGTCCCTCTGTAACCTGCCACTTCCCTCCGCACTGTCTACAACTCCACCGACTTTAGTGTCATCCGCAAATTTACTAATCCATCCTTCCATGCCCTCATCCAAGTCATTAATAAAAATGACAAACAGCAGTGGCCCCAAAACAGATCCTTGCGGTACACCACCAGTAACTGAACTCCAGGATGAATATTTCCCATCAACCACCACCCTTTGTTTTCTTACAGCTAGCCAATTCCTGATCCAAACCACTAAATCACCCTCAATCCCATGTGTCCGTACTTTCTGCAAAAACTTACCATGGGGAAACTTATCAAACGCTTTGCTGAAATCCATATACACCACATCAACCGCTTTACCCTCATCCACCTCTTTGATCACCTTCTCAAAGAACTCAATAAGGTTTGTGAGGCACGACCTACCCTTCACAAAACCGTGCTGA
Source organism: Mustelus asterias (assembly GCF_964213995.1). Taxonomy (NCBI): domain Eukaryota; kingdom Metazoa; phylum Chordata; class Chondrichthyes; order Carcharhiniformes; family Triakidae; genus Mustelus; species Mustelus asterias. The sequence goes on from NW_027590554.1 coordinate 187,304, forward strand.
CTATCCCTAATCAAATTATTCCTTTCTAGGTGATTATAAATCCTATCTCTTATAATCCTTTCCAATACTTTGCCCACAACAGAAGTAAGGCTCACCGGTCTATAATTACCAGGGTTGTCCCTATTCCCCTCCTTGAACAAGGGGACAACATTTGCTATCCTCCAGTCTTCTGGCACTGTTCCTGTAGACAATGACGACACAAAGATCAAAGCCAAAGGCTCTGCAATCTCCTCTCTAACCTCCCAGAGAATCCTAGGAGAAATGCCATCCGGCCCAGGGGACTTATCTATTTTTACCCTTTCCAGAATTGCTAACACCTCCTCCTTATGAACATCAATCCCATCCAGTCCAACAGCCTGCATCTCAGTACTCCCCTCAACAACACTGTCCCTCTCCAGTGTGAATACCGACGAGAAATATTCATTTAGTGCCTCTCCTATCTCTTCAGACTCCACGCACAACTTCCCCCTCCTGTCCTTGACTGGCCCTAATCTTACCCTAGTCATTCTTTTACTCCTGACATACCGATAGAAAGCTTTAGGGTTTTCCTTGATCCTACCTGCGAAAGATGTCTCATGTCCCCTCCTGGCTCTTCTTAACTCTTTCTTTCGGTCCTTCCTGGCTAACTTGTAACTCTCAAGCGCCCTAACTGAGCCTTCACGTCTCATCTTAACATAAGTCTCCTTCTTCCTCTTCACAAGAGATTCAACCTTCTTAGTAAACCACGGTTCCCTCAATATGTCTGCTTCCTCCCTGCCTGACAGGTACATATTTATCAAGGACGCGTAGTCGCTGTTCCTTGAACAAGTTCCAAATTACAATTGTGCCCATCCCCTGCAGTTTCCTTCCTCAACCTATGCCAGCTATGTCTCGCCTAATCGCATCATAATTTCCTTTCCCCCAGCTATAACTCTTGCCCTTTGGTATATACCTATCCTTTTCCATTGCTAAAGTAAATGTAATCGAATTATGGTCACTGTCACCAAAGTGCTCATCTACCTCCAAACCTAACACCTGGCCTGGTTCATTACCCAGTACCAAATCCAATGTGGCCTCGCCTCTTTAGGTCTATCTACATAGTGCATCAGGAAGCCTTCCTGCACACACTAGACAAAAACCGACCCCTCTAAAGTACTCGAACTACAGCTTTTCCAGTCAATATTTGTAAAGTTAAAGTCCCCCAGTACAACTACCCTGTTTCTTTCGCTCCTATCCAGAATCATCTTTGCAATCTTAAAACATCTTCGAATCTTCGAACATAAATCGAATTGCAAACCTGACGGAAAACCAATGGGAAACAAATCACTGGGGAAGGCATGGTGCTCATTTTCAGATTCACAACACTCAGCTTCTAAACCAAATTGAGGAATTTTACACTGAAAATTTTAAGAAAGTTGCTGTGGCTTTTTTTTGTGATTCGCACACTCCGGTATTGTGTCAATGCTGCTCGGAGGTTCAGTGAGCCGTTTTATCATCTACCTGTGTTTTGCTAAGCCTGTGCTCGGTGTATTGAGAGGATTGTCCTGGGTTGCAGTATCTATTGTCGCAGGGATGGGCAGTGACCCGCTGATTGAAGCTGCAGTTGCCGCTATCTGGTGGCAGTGGGTGATTGGAGATTGCGGGGTAACATTCTGATGCTTGTCTCTGTCTCACTCACCGTGGAGCTGATTAAGGAATGTGATTATATTCATGATTACTGATCTTTAACTCCCTTTGAGTTTAAAATCACGCGTGTTAATGTTGTGACCCACTTTTGAACTAGCGACCTTTGCATGCTAATTAAATGCAACAACGAAAACACTTCAGTAACGATGCCATAGTTGCTGCATCTGATTCCTCCCTGCAAACATAGTGTCATCACTTCCACTACAAAATCCACAGACTTACCATTCACTGCCTAAAAAGACGTCTCCTTATCTCAATACTAAAATGTTTACCCCGTATCCTTAGAGGATGACCCGTGGATCTGGACTCCCCCACAATCGGTAACATCATTCCAGAATCTAGTCTGTCTCGTCCTGTTCGAATTGTACAGATTCTGAAATCCCACTCATTCTTCTGAACTGCAACGAATACAATTCTAATTGATTCAATGTCTCCTTATATGTCAGTCCCGTCATGCCATGAATCTGTCTGGCAAACCTTTGCTTGCTCCCTCGATAGCAACAACATCCTTCCTCAGAAAAGGAGCCCGAAATTGCACGAAATATTCGAGCTATAGCCTCACCAAGGCCCTGTATAATTGTAACAAGACGTGCCTGCTCCTTAATTATGAATGGCAACATGCGATTCGCCTTCTTTGCAGCCTGCAGCACTTATCAAAACGGGCAGTCTGATTGAACTTCATAACCATATTTTATCAGTTTCTGAAGTTTACTGTTGGATGCAATGGCATAATATGTAAAAGGTTTGCAACCACCCCCTGCAGACACATCCATGTCACCGGGAACCAGCTCTCCTACAAACGGTGCCATCTCACTTCGAGCCTTTGAGTGTCTCGTCGGTTCCCAAGTGTTCTGATTGTCCGGAAGCGGATATTAGGTTTGAATTCCAGATGTGCAGTACCAAGAATCCTTTCAACTTTTCCGATCAGTTAATTGCACTGATAACATCAGAGTCAATACTCCAGTGTCCTAAAGAATGGAAAGGTGCCTTGACTATCCCAGCGCATTTGGACAGTTCACCCTTCATTTTCCTCTGATTCCGGTTCCCAAAGTGTTTCTAAAGGCCCACAAGCTGGAGTCTGGATTTTCTGGTTTTGTTCCTTCTCCGTTTTCCCCACCTGCCAACTGGCAATATTTTCCAAAATCTCCTCTCAAATCTCCGTCTTGCATCATGCCCAGGGATGAGTAAGTTCAGTTTTGAGACGGGAGTATAGAGACTGGGATTGTTCTCTTTCGAGCAAAGAAGGTTAAACAGAGATTTCATGGAACTCTTGAATATTATGGGGTAGGGGTGGGGTGGATGCATGGAATGAGCTGATAGGTAGAAACTGTTTCCACCGACGAGGATCAGTGAATAGAGGACTGGGATGGAAGATAAATTGAGAAAGACAAATTGTCTTTTATGTAGCATCTTTTCCAACCAAAGGACGTCATGAAAACTTTGTAACCAATCAAGACCTTCTTGAAATGTTGTCATCTTTACAATGTAGGAAACATAGGGATAGTGTATTTAGAGGAATAGAAAACTGGTTGTCACACAGGAATCAAAACGAAGCAATAAACGGGACTCTTTTTGACAATGGCAGGCAGTGACCAGTGAGATAATTTAGGGATTAGTGCTGTGACCTCAGCTATTCTTCACATATATTAATGATACTAATGAGAAAAGAAAGTGTAATATCTCGAAATATGCAGGTGATACAAAGCTTGAAAGGAGGGTCAGCTATGAGAAGGATTCAAAAATGCTTCAGTGTTATTTGGACAAGTTGAGTGAGCGAGGAAAAGAATGACAGAAGCAGTATAATGTGGATAATTGTGAGATTATTAATTTCGATAGTGAAAATATTATGGTGTGGAAAGCAGAACGTGCAACAATGCCTGGGTGTCATTGTACACCAGTCGCTCAAAGTAAGTATAAAGTTGCAGCAGGCTTAAAGGACGACGAATGACATGTTAGCCTTCATTATGAAGGGATTTGAGCCCAGGCACAGGGATGCCCTTTTGCAATTGTACAGGAACTTGGTGAGCCACACCTTGAATAGGGTGTGCAGTATTGGTCTGCTTATCTGAGGAAGGATGTTCTTTCTATTAGGGAGTCCAGCAAATATTTACCAGACAGTTTCCTGTAATAGGCAAAACAGATGCTTCAGGAGACATTCGGGGCCAAGTGTCAGTATCGCTAGACTATTAATCCAGAAACTCAGCAAATGCTGTGGGGACTCGGGTTCGAATCCCGCCACGGCAGATGGTAAAATTTGAATTTAATGCAAACATTGCAAACGTTCCAAACATGTTTGGAACTAAATATCAACTGATGACCATGAATCGATTGTCGTGGGGAAAAAACACATCTGTTTCATTAATCCACTTTTGGAAAGGAAATCTGCTGTCCTTACCTGGTGTGGCTTACAAGTGACTTCAGACTCTCAACTTGCCTCAAATTGCAAACAAGGATAAGCAATAAATGCTGGCCAGCCAATGAACCCGATGTCCCATGAGTGGATAAAAAAAAGTTGGTTAGGATTACATTCGTGGGAGTTTAGAAGAATGTACACGGGGAGGGGAGGATGCCATAGAAACCTATAAATTTCTAACAGGGCTGGACATGGTGCACGATGGAAGGATGGTCCCCATGGCAAGGCCACCCAGAACCCCGGATCAATGTTGAAGGGTGCCAGATTAAACATTTTGGACTCAGGCGAGCAAATACTTCTTCACCAAGAGATTGGCGAGCCTATGCAATTCACTACTGTAGTAATCCGCCGAGGCCAAAACCTTTCTTGTCTTCACGAAGGAGTTGTATACAAACTTGGGTTAAAGGGATCAAAGGCTAAATGTTGGAGGGGGAGGGGGCGGCGGGGGGTGGTGGGTGGGTTGGGGAGCAGGGGTTACTAAGTTTGATGCAGGAAGAGAAGGATCGCAGGGCCGAATAGACTTTGTTCCTATTTTCGACTTTTTTATCTGCATATCTCTCTGAATTTCCGTTTGTATCTCTTTCCCTGTATACCTCTTCGTTCATGAGAGTTTTTGTGTGCCGGTGTGCCTCTCTCTATATATCGCTCTCTGTATGAGCCACTATATTTATCTTTGTGTGCAATGAGGGAACTTCTGTTTGGGGATATGATTTCAAAAAGGGTGAAAGCCTCTCTCCCTGAAATGTCTTTCTCTATGTTGTGGTGACAGGAACCTGTAAATAATTTAATTAAAGAGTTCAACAAAAACACTTGGGAATGTTTTTAAACAGTTTGGTCTGTGGAAAATGTGTTGTTTGTAAGACGCTGGGGGAAGATGTTTCTATCTAATAAATGACTCTGGAAACCTGAGTAACCTTTGTATGGGCAAGCAGATGGGAGGGAGCAGTTTGAATGGACATTGGGGTTTTTGATTGATTGTAGTGTCAATTTGTTTCCAGAAGCTATTTACAGTGAACGCCCCGAGACAATGAATTGCTTCAGTAATGACTATGCCTCCAATATTTCAGGAACATGAAAGAAGCAATTTGCAAAGTGAGAAATACTAGAGAATCACTCAGTTGAAGGTGTAAGTCCTGGTGACTTCTACCTGCTGCTGTTTTAGGTTTTTTTTTTCATTTTGAAGAACTAACGCATCTTGCCCTTGTTGCTCTTGCTGGAAATATCACTGTTGTTTTCGAAAAGATAAACCCGATCCCACACTAAACAACATTCCATTCCAACCCACTCCTCCCGCCCTTCCCCCAAACATAGGGCTGAGCAGAGATTGTGAACTCTAACTGCTGGCAGTGTGGATTATCTTTTAAATATGGATAAGGAACACATCTCCATTTCCAGATCTTTGCCCTGCTTATGAAGTGACTCGGACTCTCCTGGCACTCACTATTTCTGAATTGATCGGCGTCCCTCACTGTCTCACTGTTACTCTCTGCATTACTTTCACTCTCTCTCTTTCTTCATCTATCATACTTCATCCCGCTCTTTGCAAGAGAAAATCTGCCGGGGGCAGCAAAGCAGAAAAAGGGTAGCCTGCAGGTTGTAAACCCCACTGAGTCTTGAAGAATGATGGGATTAAAGGCAAGTGAGTTTGTGGCATTTGACATTGGTGAGATTTTGATAGATTACCGTAAGTTAGAATTTTAGGCACGTTCGCAAATTCCAGGTCGAGCGAATTCATGCATCTGGCATGATTTGCAAGTTTCAGATGGTGAGAGCACAGCCCCCCCTGTTTCTCAACACGTTTCCCTTCTTTAATAAGTACTTGCCTTTCTGATTTATTGCCTTCATGGACATCATAAACTGCGGCCAGTACAGACACACTGGAACATAGAGGAAAAAAAAGCGAGAGAGAGCAAGAACACAGTCCCATTGTAGAGGTCACGTGTAAAATGAACAGCAGAAGCATTGAATGTTATATAATGTAGAACTCATGTTTTCTTTTACTATTAGCATTATTTCAATAGTTTAAATATTAGACAGAATGGATATGTCAGCCAAATTTTTAACTCCTCTCTGACTTTACTCTGGGTCCCTGCGTAAATGAATGGGTTAATGCAGGAACTCAACAGCTGAAGCATAAACCCACCTTCCTCCAGAATAAAATTAGATTTATTGTAATTGGTTCCCGAGAAATAGCTAACATTCGCAATTTGGACGCAGAGAAAAGTTGTAAGTACTAACGAATATAACAGGATGAAACTTCCGGAGACACAGAAGAGTAAAACAATCGACTTTCGCCTCTTCTCCACTTCAGGGTCTCTCTGATTCTCTCCATTGCTTTGATCCAAGAGTCTGCTCCGGGCTCTGTTGGCTGTAACGATGTGCTTGACGGTCAGTGCATTAAACAGTAAAATCAAAATGAATGGAAGACAAGGATTTAAGATGACGATAATCCAGTCAAATGAGACCCAAGCAGGTGTTGTGTAATATGTTGTTTTTAAGTTGCAGTACCATGGTGTCACATCGATAAAAAACGCAGGCTCATAGATAAAGTACAGTGGGATATTTCTTATACAGTTGAGAGCGCAGGCAGTTCCAATAACCACAGCCGCTGCTTTCTCTGTGCAAACTTTAGTTTTCAATTTCTGACAACAAATCGCAACAAATCGATCAAAGGTGAACGCGACAGTTACCCAGACAGACGAATCCCTGACCCCATAAATAAGCATAAGACTAACACGACATACCGGAGTGATGGACAGGAAGCTGAATGGAAAGTAAATACCTACAATCCGGTTAAATATCACAGCAGTGATGATTACCAGGAGATCCGTTACAGCCATGAATACCAGGTAATAAGTGATACATTTGGAGAGGCCACATCTTCCTCGAGGTAGGATCACAATCACTGCCAAATTAGCTGTAACAGGGAAAATCTCCAGTGAATAAATGGCAGAAAATAAGAACAGAGCATGAAATATCGCAAAGACTCAGAGGTCGGGAAATCATTGCAAAGAGAGAAAAGTTTGAGCATATCAGGTGGATTACCTGCCTCGTAACTGGAGAAAATAAAATCATTCAATGCAAACAGCCATTGACATGTTGCTGTAATATTAGGAAGATTTCTGTTTCTGTCCTATGGCGGACACTGAATTTACTACTTTGTAGCTCATTGGCAGGGGAAATAAACTTAATTATCATCTGTCTCAAATTGTTGAGAAAAACGAAGATAAAAAGAGTCCAAAACATTGCGAATTCGAAATCGAAGGGGCTCTAATAATTTATTGACCAAGGAATTGGGCAGAAAGGCAATATATGACATTGAATGTTAAAGAAGGGAAATGTTTCACACAAAATAAAAACAGGGAGAAAAGATGACTGAAATATAAACGACTAATTTGCTTGAGAATTATTCACGCAAACCAATTAAGCAACTCAACATGTAAATCAGTCTCTTGCTTCGGACTTGGAAGGTTATAATTGCATGTGCTCTTCCAGGGCTCGAGCAATATAAGAGTGTTGCACTTCCAAGACTGCCATGCTTGAGCCATGATAGTTAAGCGAGGAACCAATTAATAAAATAGTAATGGAAAATTTCAGCTATTTGGCAGAAAGCTTCCACATTCTCGCACTGGGACCAAGGTGCGCGATGGTAAAATTGAGCAGCTGTGTCAATAGCAGAATGTCGCTAAACCAGGTGCAATAGCGCCCACATGGCAACAATGACAAGTGTGCAATTGAAACTCAATTAAACTTCAGTAAACACTAATATTTCACCAAGAGAAATTCTGTCACCAAAATAAATGAATTATATTTATACATTGAGCTGGTAGTGATAAATAGAAGAAATACACAATTGCAAGGATACAATGATACTCATCATGGGACGATAGTATAACAGCAACGTTAAGCAACCGTTGTGGTTCAGCAAAGAAATTACACCATAAAAGTGGAGAAAAGTCACCAATAATGAAGGGTAATTGTGTCAATAAAAGGCATAAGTTATGTTGTTGAACAGAGTGTTAATACGATTAAAGTGGAAAAATGATACTCTCTCAGCTGCATTTAGTGTCCCATTAAAAGCCAAATATTGCCCGATGAATGGGGGAAAAAACATATCTGTCTAGAAGCAGTTTTAATATATGACACAAGTGATAGAGTAACGACAGAAATGAGAGAACAGTTTAGACAATGATATTCACAATGAATCAGTATAAAATTACTGTACCTGGAAACCCAACAGCTGCAAGGATAGGATAATAAATTGCAAACAGCAGACCTCTTGGTATTCCGTGCATTTCACGCACAAATTGAGAATGTGTTTTGCACAACCCTGTAAGATTGTCACATTTATACCAGTTATCAGTCTCAGCGGACATAATTACATGGTTTGATGGTGCACATTAATTGCAGTTTGAAAAAAAACAGATGAGTAATGATGCTGCCGAAATTGCTTGAGTTTTCCTTTTATTGTAAGAAACATTTTATAGAAATGTTCATCCACTAGCAGTCAGTTGGAACATCTAGATAAAAATCCACTTCAAAAATAAAGTTATACAAGCAATGTGGAACGTTTTTTATTGACACAACTCTGATGTGGAATTTACATACTGCACTGTCTGACAGCTAGAAAATAATGTATAGCCCAACAGGCCGTTGCAAAAGTGAAAAGGGAGTTGTGCATAAGGAGTCCATCAAGGTGAACTCAAACCATTTCAGCTGAAGGTGTAACTGACCAGAAATCCGAAAGGCAGATGCAACCAAGTTCCAGCTCCTGATCATTATTGACAGAGCGTAATCACTGATCAAACTGCAACGTGGGTCCAGATCTATCTGAAACCTCGACCCGAAATCACAGAATCACAGAACGATACAGTGCAGAAGAGGCCCTTCCACCCATCGAGTCTGCACAGACGCATGGAAGGCCCTGACCTTGCAAACACTTGGCCCATAGCTTTGAATGGTATGGCGTGCCAAGTCCACATGCAGGTATTTTTTTAAAGGATGTGAGGCTTCCCGCCTATCCCAGGCCTTGCATTCCAGACCGTCATCACTCTCTGGGTAAAAAGGTTTGTTCCACAAATCCTCCCTTAACCTCCCACCCCTCACTTTCAATTCGTGCCCTCTCATAACTAACTCTTTAACAAAGGGGAACAGCAGCTCCCGAGCCACCCTGTCCATGCCACTCATAATTATGAACAACTCAACTAGGTCGCCCCTTCTCTGTTGCAGAGAAAAACACCCAAGCCTGTCCAACCTCTCTTTATAACTTAAATGTTCCATCACAGGCAGCATCCCCATGAATCTCCTCTGCACCCCTTCCATTGCGATCACATCCGTCCTATAGGGTGGCGAGCAGAACTGCACACAGTACTCCAACTGTGGTCTCCCCAAAGTTCTATACAACTCCATCATAAACTCTCTGCTTATTAATGTATAACGCGATTGATAAAGGCGAGGGTGCCATATGCCTTTTTCACCACCCTATGAAGCTACCTTTCCGCCTTCAGAGATCTATGGACAAACACGCCAAGGCCGCTTTGTCTTTGGAACTTCCCAGTGTCAGACCTTTCATAGGATACTTACTTGTCAAATTACTCCTTCCAAAGTGCATCACCTCACACTTTTCAGGGTGAAATTCCACCTGCCACTGATCCACACATTTGGCCATCCCGTCTATATCTTCCTGTAACCCAAGACACTCAACCTCACTGCTAACCACCCGGTCAATCTTTGTGACATCGGCATACATTCTGATTTTATCCTCCTCGTAGCCATCTATGTCATTTATATCAATGACGAAAGATAGGGGGCCCAACACGGATCCCTGTGGTACGTCACTGTTCACTGGCCTCCACTCACTGAATCAGTCGTTTGTCATCACCCTCGGTCTCCTATCGCTAACCCATTATGAATCCACCTTATCAGATCACCGTGTATCCCATGTGCATTCCTAATAAGTCTCATATGTGGGATTTTGGCAAATAATTTGCTGAAACACATGTAAACTCCATCAACCACGCTATCAGCAGACTTGTTTACATGCTCAAACAATTCAGTCACATTTGTTACGCATGACCTCGCTCTGACAAAACGATGCTGACTATCTCTAATCAAACCTTATCTCTCCAAATGGAGATAGATTATCTCGTTCAGAATCTTCCCCGGTAGTTTCGCAACCACAGACGTAAGACTCGTTGGCCTGTAGTTCCCTGGCTTGCCTCTTTCTTAAATAGTGGGACCAAATTAGCTGTTCTCCAGTCCACTGAGACCTCTCCGGTGGCCAGCGGGGAATTAAAAATTTGAATCAGAGCCTCTGCAATTTCCTCCCTCGCCTCCCACAGCCGCATGGGTCACAATTCATATGGACCTGTTGACTTGTCCACTTTTAGCCCGCCAATTCCTTCAATACTTTGTCTCTCCATATCACAATTTGCTCGAGAACCTCACAGTCTTTCTACCCGAGTTCCATAACTACCTCCTCATTCTCGTGGGAAAAGACAGAAGTGCAATATTCGTTTAACACCTTACAACTGTCCCCTGCCTCCACCAACAGATTTTGCCCTTTGTCATTACTAGGCCCTATTCTTTGCCTGCGTATCTTGAACGATTAGTTCCCTTCAAAGTTCAGCGATAAAATTTCATTTTGAAGGGTTAGGGTTAGAGAATGGAAACTTTGTTATATTCCTGTCTCACTTCGAGTATTCCAAACTCATAGGTTGCAGACCAGAGGAATGCTTCTTGACATTCATTTAGTACTTCTTAGTTAGAAAATATTCTGGACAATACAGTGAATCACAGGATATATAATGTTCCACACACACCCCACATTAACTTATTATTAGAAGCACAGAGAATAGCTTGACCTGAAAGTGCAGGAGAAATTGCCCCCTTCATATATTAATTAGCTGAATTTGGGAATTTCAAGGCATGATTTTGTTCAAAATTCAAACCCTGTTTTGCATTCTGCCTTTACTTTAACGTTCACGTTCATTTGCAGTTTACATCCCTTCTTAGTCAATGCGAAACAATTATCCCGTCAGTGGCTGCTGCGAAGTAACTTCGTCAGGTGGTTACTTTGAATTTCTTCTTTCCTCAACAACGACTGTCCGAGCTCTTTAGAACAAGCGCATGTCTAAATAAAGGATGATTTTCCTCTTGCAAAAATGTAAGAAGCGTCAAATTCGCTGCAAAAGAATGCCTGTAGTTCGAGAGGTTTTTTTTCCCCATTCGTTCGTACACTGTGAGAATCGCTGAAAAGTCCAGAATCTGCTGTCCATCCCCAATTACACTTGTCAGTAGTTAAGAGCCCAGCATATTATGATCGCTCAGGGGTCACTCGTGAACAGATTATGACGGTTGGCAGATTTCCTTCCCTAAATAAGAATAGGAGACTGATGTGTTTTTATAACAACGAATGATAATTTCAGAATTACCATCTCTGCGACCAACTTCCAATTCCCGATTATATTATTATGTGTCGACAAATGAGAAAACTGTGTGATAAAACTTGGAATGTTTAACATTGGAAATTTGGACAGAGGAGGCAGCTAAAGTTCTCACAATGTGTGCAGGATAACGTTCCAACTCATTTAAAAATAACATCCCAGGAAGTGAAGATCAACTATTGGATGTAATGATGGGAATTAACCCGAGTGAATAAAGGAGTAAGAGTAGGAGGGAAATAAGAAGACAATACTCACCATAAAATAATAAACTTAAACTTCCAAGGAGCTACATTCAGGGAAAGATTGCAGCTCGGGACGAGACACTGGAATGGCGGCGATAACATTGAATAAAATCCTGTGCCAGCATTCGAGAGTGCAATCGGATAAATGTGTTCATAACTAAAAAGAAACTTGCACAATAAAATGGCCCATGGAAAATGCAGAATGTGCTATAGGTATGAGCGAGATGGGACACCAAATGTGCTGGGGCGGAAAATTCAAACACGTAAGCATAGTCACATGAGCAGCCTGGGAATGGAGGGATACAAACGATTGGTCTAGTTGGACCAAGGAGCGGCACAGGCTTGGAGGGCCGAAGGGCCTGTTTCCTGTGCTGTACTGTTCTTTGTTCTTTGTAAGCATGCTTTAAGTATATACGGAACAGTCGATAAGCAGGATTGGCCTGTATTTGTGAAGGAAAATTGAACAAATAATTAAGAACATAAGAACATAAGAAATAGGAGCAGGAGTAGGCCATCTAGCCCCTCGAGCCTGCCCCGCCATTCAATAAGATCATGGCTGATCTGACGTGGATCAGTACCACTTACCCGCCTGATCCCCATAACCCTTAATTCCCTTACCGATCAGGAATCCATCCATCCGCGCTTTAAACATATTCAGCGAGGTAACCTCCACCACCTCAGTGGGCAGAGAATTCCAGAGATTCACCACCCTCTGGGAGAAGAAGTTCCTCCTCAACTCTGTCTTAAACCGACCCCCCTTTATTTTGAGGCTGTGTCCTCTAGTTTTCACTTCCTTACTAAGTGGAAAGAATCTCTCTGCCTCCACCCTATCCAGCCCCCGCATTATCTTATAAGTCTTCATAAGATCCCCCCTCATCCTTCTAAACTCCAACGAGTACAAACCCAATCTCCTCAGCCTCTCCTCATAATCCAAACCCCTCATCTCCGGTATCAACCTGGTGAACCTTCTCTGCACTCCCTCCAATGCCAATATATCCTTCCTCATATAAGGGGACCAATACTGCACACAGTATTCCAGCTGCGGCCTCACCAATGCCCTGTACAGGTGCATCAAGACATCCCTGCTTTTATATTCTATCCCCCTCGCAATATAGGCCAACATCCCATTTGCCTTCTTGATCACCTGTTGTACCTGCAGACTGGGCTTTTGCGTCTCATGCACAGGGACCCCCAGGTCCCTTTGCACGGTAGCATGTTTTAATTTGTTTCCATTGAGATAGTAATCCCATTTGTTATTATTTCCTCCAAAGTGTATAACCTCGCATTTCTCAACGTTATACTCCATTTGCCATATCCTCGCCCACTCACTCAGCCTGTCCAAATCTCTCTGCAGATCTTCTCCGTCCTCCACACGGAGCTGAAAAATGAAAAAAAATCAGAGAAAAAATAAATTGGTGTCGATGATAATGAAATAATATTTAACAAAGTGTGCATGAAAATAGATAACTCTTTAAAACAATGAACGACAATGTAATGCAACAACGAGCTGGAAACAAGCACATGTATTAGCAGGAAGATGAATATCAATGCAAGGAGTAAATTCACATTCGTCGGGCCAGATATTCCTGTCAGTACAACTGGCAGATTTATTAATGACACTGTTTTTCTCACTCTTTCCTGTCTGACGAAGAACTGAATTAAATTTGCACGAAAAACTCCTCAAATCTGTTTCCCAGGCTTGTGATTGAAGTGATAGAATGGCACCACCTGCTGGCGGCTTACAGATATTGCAGGATCGGGCCTTTTCGAGTTTCAGAGAAGTTCAGTGGTTGCACCTGCGAAGCGGTTCCTGAAATTTGAATACTGAAATGCATCGTTAGGGATGGATGTTTTCAGCAGGAGCTCGACTGCTGCGTTCCAATGTTTTGTCGCAGTCCATTGTGATGTGAATAATTTCAGGAGGATGTCCCGAATATACTCCCATATTCTTCTCAATAAATTGACCACCAGGAGCCTCTGGCTCCAATGTTTTCCACTCAATCATCAAAACCAACATTCTCAACTTCCACTTCTTAGCTGTAACTCTTCCCAAACATTTTGATCCATTTTACTCAGAGTTCGTTCCTGCATTTAATATTTTTTAGCATTGTGACCTCATTTTCAAATCAGATCCACTTCAATATCTAACACATCGACTTCCTTCTTTTGAGAACATGAGAAATTCGCGAGAAATAAGTCAATGTCCAAGGAGGTGTCTCCATATTGTGCAGCTTGCTGATGGCTGAGGAGGCTAATCCTGGGAGGCTGATTCTGACACAAGTGCTGGAATGAAGCTGCCTGGTGTGGTTGTGGGTTGATGCTTTTTCCTTGGCATCTCTTTGCAAACCGCTGTAACCACTGCCAATCCTGGTGATGCACTGCACCCCAATGGAAATGTCGCCATTCTGTCTGGGGTCAGTAAGTGTAATTCCGGGACGAAAATCCAGACCGTGGATATTTGTATCACACTCACAGGAATCAAAGGGCAGGAACTGTGAGCCGAACTAAGCCGAATGCCTTCTTCGCCAAGCTATTCACCTGTGACTCCACTTTCAAGGAGTTATGAATCTGTACGCCTTGATCTCTTTATTATATAACTCTCCCCAACGCCCTACCATTAACTGAGTAAGTCCTGCCCTGGTTCGATCGACCAAAATCAAAATCGAATTTTAAGGGAAATTATTAAAACATCTCAACAAATGTAAACTATTTTTAAACAGAAGGGCTTTGTGAAAAAGGCAACCAATCCGAGGCTGACTCAAGAAGATAACGATTCTATAAATGTCAGCTTACAATGACGATTCAACTGCAATGTTTGAAAACAATGCAAGGTAAAAGGATACTTTAATCTTCAGTGACTCGCTGGAAGAATTATAAAACAAGACATCAACTTTTAAGGCTTTTATTGCAGCAATCATGTTAACATGTAACATTCATTAAATATACTGCAGTGATTAAAAAAAACCTGAAAATTTAAATAATAATATGCCATCAATATAACTTTGAGAACAGCTCAACAAAACAGAGCATTCCGCGAAATGTTTCAGTTTCACACAGTCCGTAAAGTGATACTTTATTCTCCAGCAACCAGGCCAAATATATTTTCAAAACCAGATTTTGTTTTTTGTTGCCCGTTTTCCAGCCTGGAAACTTCTGATCATGGAACTAGCTGTGAATGCAATTGCGTCCTTCTTAATTATTCCATATAACAAAAGGTAGGCCAATCCTCCACCTCCTTTAAATCCTCATGAATGTTGGTTGTTATCTCCCATCACTTTGCTTAATGGCAGTCAATTCAGAGCAATGACATCTTGAGAGATAATGGGGCAAATTCCCCCCCCAACAAAAAAAAACAAAGTGTCCAACGGGTGGGAAAAAGGGAGGTATTCCAGCCCATTTTTTGGGGGGCGAGCTGACTTTTGTGAATTTAAGACATTCTCTCCAATACGCAGGCCGTCAGGCGATTCTCGTCAGTAGCGCGGTAAAGGGGGAGGGGAGCGTAGGTGCGCAGTTTAAACCCGCTGGAGAGGCTGACACTGGAGTCCTCAGGGTGCCATTGGGTATTCACCGATCTGCTAGTATACCAAAATCGCAAGCTAATCAAATGTTTTGCCTCAAGGTCCCAATATAAGCAAAACTCGAAATAAAGACTGTTTACGTGTTAGAAGAACAGATAGTTTCCAGCTAGAAGATAACAGACAATCTTTTTGGTGAAGATGTAATAATAAATCTACAGAAACTACATCAGAATGTTCTGTGCATTGACTAATTGTATTGCAGCCTGCACATGAGATGTG
This sequence comes from Mustelus asterias, assembly GCF_964213995.1. NCBI lineage: Eukaryota > Metazoa > Chordata > Chondrichthyes > Carcharhiniformes > Triakidae > Mustelus > Mustelus asterias. Next base: position 202,866 of record NW_027590554.1, read on the forward strand.
GTGGAAACATTAGAATTAGGATACTCTGCACATGAGAGGTTCTTTGGAGCTGTGTTAAAACGTGATGTGCATGTCTAAAAGCAAGGCGATGGAACATGGAGAAGTAGAGGAAATGTCGAATTTTAATGGAAAAATAAATTCCCATTTGATCAGTTAAAAATTTAAAAAATAACAAATAGGCTCAGACGCTATTTTGCGACATTCTTTAAGTAGTCTCCAAATATACTCAAGACATGCGTGTGCATAAAGTGTTGATACAAGAACGCAAAAAACATTCTCTTTCCAGAATACATGATGAGGAATAGCAATAGAGAAATAAGAAACTTTTTCGATTCTTACATAGAAAATTTCGATGACAAAATAGAAAGTATAACAGAATGAAACTGCCCAATATGGTGACGATCAAATCCATGGATTTTCTGTTCTTCTCTATCTCTGTATTGCTCTGATTCTCTCATTTTCTCTGGTTCTGGAGTCCTTCATGGCTTCTGCTGGTTATAAGAATGTATATTACCTTCAAAGCAGTGAACAATAAATTCAGAACGGGCGACAAGGCATCACAATGGATCAAATCCAATCACATGAGGCCAACGTGGTGATTCATAATATACAAATTTTGGCACAGAGAACCTTGGCATATTATTCATTATGAACAAAGCATGAATCTTCGAAAAAGCAGGTAGTTTTTATACAACGCATGATGCAAAGACTCCCTACGGCATACGACTTTGACATGTGACTACGAGTGGCAGTGCCTGCAGCATCCATTTTTCTTGGAATATTGAGGATGAGGTTATGTTCCTCCTATTTGCACCTTCTCAAATCCAGGTTTACCATTATCCTGTAATGCGGCAAGACCTAAAACCCTCACTTAGTTCCCCACCAAATTATACTTCACTCAGCTCAATCTTTTCAATTCTGCGTCCTGATTTGAGACTTGATGTGGAGCTGCCGGCATTGGACTGGATTAAGCTCGGTGAGAAGTCTCAGAACACCAGGTTAAAGTCCAACAGGTTTTTTTGGTAGCACAAGCTTTCGAAGTGTCGCTCCTTCTTCAGGTGAGTGAAGAGTTGTGTTCACAAACAGGACAAACATAGACACAGACTCAATTTACAAGATAATGGTTGGAATGCGAGCCTTTACAGGTAATCAAGTCTGTACAGGTACTGGCAATGTGAGTGGAGCGAGGTTTAAGCACATGTTGAAGAGGTGTGAATTGTCTCCAGCCAGGACAGTTAGTGAGATTTTACAAGCCCAGGCAAGTCGTGGCGGTTACAGATGGTGAGACATGAACCCAAGATCCCGGTTGAGGCCGTCCTCATGTGTGCGGAACTTGGCTATCAGTTTTTGTTCGGCGATCCTGCATTGCCTGATGATTGTCGAGCCGTATTCATTCATTCGTTGTTGAACAGTCAACATGATCTCGCCAATGTACCATGCCTCGGGACATCCATTCCTACAGCGTATCAGGTAGACAACTTTGGCCGAGTCGCAAGAGTATGTACCTTGTACCTGGTGGATGGCGTTCTCACGTGAGTTGATGGCATCCGTGTCGATGATTCAGACGTTTGCAGAGGTTGCTGTAGAAGGGTTGTGTGGTGTCGTGGTCATTGGTCTCCTGAAGGCTGGGTAGTTTGCTGCGGAAAATCGTCTGTTTGCGGTTGTGCAGTTATCTGAAGGCAAGAAGTGGGAGCGTGAGGATGGCCTTGGCGAGATGTTCGTCTTCATCGATGACATGTTGAATGTTCCAGAGAAGATATTGTAGTTTCTCTGCTCCGGGGAACTACTGGACGACGAAGGGTACACTGTCCAACATCTCCCGTGTTTGTCTTCTGAGGAGGTCTGTGCAGGTTTTCACTGTGGAGCGTCGGAACTGTCGATCGATGATTTGAGCGCCGTATCTTGTTCTTACGAGGGCGTCTTTCAGCGCCTGTTGGTGTCTGTTGCGATCCTCCTCATCTGAATAGATCCTGTGTATATGGAGAGCTTGTCCATTGAGGATGACTTCTTCTATGTATGCCCTGTTTGTAAACACAACGCTTCACTCACCTGAAGAAGGAGCGACACTCCGAAAGCTTGTGCTAACAAATAAACCTGTTGGACTTTAACCTGGTGTTGTGAGACTTCTAACTGATTTGAGACGCCCAGGAATAGTCTGTACTGGGGAAACAGATGAAGAGAGTGGGGGATTGATCGAGAGAAACAGAGAGAAAGAGAGAGAGAGAGAGGTGAACTAACATCGTTCATGAAAGAGGGTTGCCAGCAGCCAGGACTCACAACTAACAACTCGAATAATATAACTTGAACCAGCATAGAGTTGAACCGAACCATTTAGGAAGGCAGCACGGTGGAGCAGTTGCTAGCACTGCTGCCTCGCAGCGCCAAAGAAAGTGTTCAATTCCCGGCTTGGGGCACTGTCTGTGCGAGGTCTGCACGTTGTCCATGTGTCTGCGGGGTTTCATCCAGGTGCTCTGCTTTCCTCCCACAGTCCAAAAGACGGGTTGATAGGTGCTTCGGCCGTGCTAAATTGTCGCTCAATTTACCCGAAGAGGAGCTGGAGTGTGGCGACTTCGGGATTTTCACAGTAACTTCATTGTGGTGTTAATGAAAGCCTACTTTTGATGAATATATAAACTTTAACTTTAACCAGTTCTTATTGTGTCCAGTGCAGAAAAGGTGGTGACAATCACATGACTGCTTGCTGAAGGGAAGTTCTGCTAGAGTCTAATCATTTGAGTAGCAACTGGGTTGGGCAGAGTTTACCGGAGAGCCATGTCTGTACACCAATAAACTAGGTTCCTTGACTAATCTTCCAATCAACACGTTGCATTGTAAAAGGCCAGTGTGGAGTGCAGCTCCAATTCACTCAGAACTAATTTCTCTTTGACTTTTCTCCATTTCTCCGGCCGGTTTGGCACCCAGCGGCATTGTAACTGCAGTCGCAACCCCGTGGCATTATTTATGTTAGGAAGTAGCCATTAATTTGAATACGTTGTATTTGTATTTTATGGAGTTCAGAATAGGAGATGATTTAAATTTTTAGCTCTGGTTGTATTTTTGAATGTATGCGTTAAGAAAGGGGGAATAGAAATTTGATTTTAAGAGATGATTGCATTTTAATGAGGTTTTACCACTCTTGAAGTTGTCAAAGTTATTTTGTTGCCTCGTATCAACGGACTCACATACAGAGCAAAACCATTTTCAGTTCAGTTGGAAGCAGCATTACACAGCAAATGCCAGGACAGTCAAAACAATAAACGGACTGAAAGCAAGTCCAAAACTAAAGAAGATGGCTCCAGAAACCAGTGGGGCACAGGAAAAGTGCACGAAGAAAACTCTACAAAGTACGAGTGATCATGAAGCGATGTGGTTCAGTGATGTCAACAGCGAAGAGCTGAGGGGTGCTTAAAATATAAAATGGCATCGTTGCAGGATGGAGAGCGAAAGTAAAATAAACCAGTGAAGCAGTAGCCTTCTGTTAGTACAGGTGAACACCAGAAGGGTATCTGGAAAGCGAGGCATAGAACATAGAACATAGGACAGTACAGCACAGAACAGGCCCTTCGGCCCACGATGTTGTGCCGAGCTTTATCTGAAACCAAGATCAGGCTATCACAATCCATGTCATCCTGGTGTGCTCCATCTGCCTATCCAATAACCGCTTAAATGTTCCTAAAGAGTCTGACTCCACTATCACTGCAGGCAGTCCATTCCACACCCCAACCACTCTCTGCGTAAAGAACCTACCCCTGAAATCCTTCCTATATCTCCCACCATGAACCCTATAGTTATGCCCCCTTGTAATAGTTCCATCCACCCGAGGAAATTGTCTTTGAACGTTCACTCTATCTATCCCCTTCATCATTTTATAAACCTCTATTAAGTCTCCCCTCAGCCTCCACCGCTCCAGAGAGAACAGCCCTAGCTCCCGCAACCTTTCCTCATAAGACCTACCCTCCAAACCAGGCAGCATCCTGGTAAATCTCCTCTGCACTCTTTCCAGCGCTTCCACATCCTTCTTATAGTGAGGTGACCAGAACTGCACACAATATTCCAAATGTGGTCTCACCAAGATCCTGTACAGTTGCAGCATAACCCCACGGCTCTTAAACTCCAAACCCCTGTTAATGAAAGCTAACACACGATAGGCCTTCTTCACAGGTCTATCCTCTTGAGTGGCAACCTATAGAGGTCTGTCGATATGGACCCCAAGATCTCTCTGTTCCTCCACAGTCTTCAGAACCCTACCTTTGACCCTGTAATCCATTTAAATTAGTCCTACCAAAATGAATCACCTCACATTTATCAGTGTTAAACTCCATTTGCCATTTTTCAGCCCAGCTTTGCATCGTATCTATGTCTCTTTGCAGCCTACAACAGCCCTCCACCTTATCCATTACTCCACGAATGTTGATATCATCAGCAAATTTACTGATCCACCCTTCAGCCCCCTCTTCTAAGTCATTCATAAAAATCACAAATAGCAGAGGACCAAGCACTGATCCCTGTGGCACTCCGCTAGCAACCTGCCTCCAGTCCGAAAATTTTCCATCCACCAACACCCTCTGCCTTCGATCAGATAGCCCGTTACCTATCCAATCGGCCAACATTTCCTCTATCCCACACCTCCATAGGCATGGGCATGAATGGATGTAGCCATCCAGGGGAGATGATTATCAGACTGAGAGGTTCAAATGCTGGAGCGTGACCCCTGGCAAAGCCATCTGCGAGCAAGCGGCATTTAGCAAATGTCTGAGGTTGAAAATGTGTGTCTGTGATTGACACAGAACGATAAGCGTCTGGGGAGTTGATGAGAAGACGTTTTACTTATTTTGGGCGGCATCTGCCACCTTTGTTCAGAGTGTACTGTGTCTGACCACAGTTAGCATATTTGTTTACTTGGATGGAGTATTTATTGCGAATATTAGAGGATTGACTGACTGACAGAAACAGAGTGTCAGGATAAATGGATCCTTCTCTGGCTGGTGAAATGTAACTAGCGGTATGCCTCGGGGTTAGTCCTCGGATCGCAATTCTTTACAACCTTTTTAAATGATCTGAAAGCAGGAACATATTGTGACAAAGCTAAATGTGAGGATGATAAATGGGGGGCCGGCGGGGGGGGGGGGGGGGTGCTGGGGGGGTGGGGGGCGGGGATGAATCAGGCAGTGAAGGGATGTAAATATTTTACAGACGGGTAAAGTTAGGCTGGGAGAATGGGCCAGCATTTAACAGAAGAATTTTAATGTGGCTAAGTTGAGGCTGTGCATTTTTGCAGAAATAAATAGAAAGGCGAATTATTACCAAAATGGAAAGCAGATTCGTGCTTGACAGAAAATCGGCATGCAGGTGCTCGATGTAATAAGAATGAACAATCGGGATGTTGGCATTTATTGCAAAGGGATGGAGTATAAAAGTAGAGAAGTCTTGTTGCAATTTTATAGGGTGTTGTTGAGAACAGATCTTCAGTGTTGGTCCAGTTTTTGTCTCGTTATTTGAGGGAGGCTATGGTGGCAATGGAGGCAGTTCAGTGGATGTTCATCAGATTGTTTCCGGGGATGAACGGGTTGACGTATGAGGAGTGATTAAACAGTTTGGGTTTGCACTCACTGGATTTAGGAGGATAAGAGGTCATCTGATTGAGATACATAAAATTTATAAAGAAGATTCATAAAGCAATTGTACCAAATGTTTCCTCTTATGGGGAAGTCTCGAATAAAAGGCCACAGGTATAGGTTGTGAGCTGGTAGATTTAAAATTGAGATGATGAGAAAGTATGTGCCGCAGAGGGTCGTAAATTTATGGAACTCGCTGTCCCATAGAGCGGTGCTGTCTGAATCGTTAAATGGTTTCAGGAAGGTGATACATATATTTCTAACGTAAAAAGGGACAAGGGGAACAAGTGGGGAGGTGAATTTGAGGCCAGTGAGAAATCAGCCATGATCTGATTGAATGGCAGAACAGTCTCGAAGGGATGAATTATTCTGCTCCTGGTTCCAATGTCCCTATGTTCTAGTATTTTATTTTGGATATGTTCATCAGCAGCCTCTGTCACTCTCTTCAATGTTGTGATCAATCACTCCAGGTCCCATCCTCGGATACGACTTGTCCAGTCATAACATCAGCATGGATCAGAACAGTGTTTACAAGTTACCAAGTCCATAGGACCTTCAATGCAGCAAAGCTCTCTGTGAAATTCAGAAGCTCATCAATACCAGTCCAATCCAGTCCAGGGTTCTTCCAAACAAATTGGAACAGGAAATATGGACTATTGATCATTTATTTGGCTGCAATCAAGTTGCCGAAGGCATTCAAGATGTAATATGCATCCATACAATATCTTTTGTCGTGGGATGCACATTTACCTCGCCTGTGCACTCGTGGTCCAAATCAGGAATACTGGAATCATATCAGGGAATGTGGTTTTTGTCGTCAGGAAAGCCTTGTTTCGAAACACAAAGGGTGCATCGTTGCTTTCCGTTTTCTGCAAACTGAACGCTGTATTATCCATACAGGAAGCAGCTTTCTGTCCATCAGACCCAATACAGGAAGACACCAAGGCTCCTTTGCACTGATGCAAATAATTTCGGCTCCCTTTTGCTAAACGTCACGCGAATTGGAAAGAGGCCTATCTCATTCCATGAACCTGTTATGAACTAATTGATTCAGATTGATTGCTATTATGGGAGAACAACTTTACTGTTACGTCATGCGGCGATCAGACGAACTTTACCTTTTGGGGACAGTGGAGATAAGATTCTCATTACAGTTGAAACATTGTAACGATGTGTTTGCGAATTAATATTTTCAAATTTGTACTTTTGTTCCCTTCCTTTTGTAATGTTTGATAGCCCTGGGCATTTCGGCATAATTGGTCAATGGACTTAATGGAAGGTAAAGTAAACGCAGAAAATGCTAGATAACCACAACAGGTCTGGCTGCATGTACGAAGAGAAAAATAAGAAATGTCATGTGAACTCGAAATGTTCACACTGTTTCTGTTCTCTTAGATGTGGCCGGGCCTACTGTGTTTATTCAGCATTTTATGTTTTCATCTTCAGCTTCCGCAGTCGTTTACTTTCATTATGGAAGCTGAACTAGTTGCCTTTAGTCTTTATCAATTGTCTTGTGTCAAATCCTCTCTTCTATGTTTTATGGGCCCAGGAACCTGGACGTGGAAAGGTGCCTCGTGAGCTGAAGACGAAGTTTGAGGACAATCTTTAATTCAATTTCAGAGAATGTTCTAACATCTCGGGTTAAATGATACCAATGCAGGATATTTATATTTCTCCTTTAATCTGGTAAACCAATAACAGATAACAGTCGGACTCTGTGTCTCCATGTGAATGTAGAGTAACTACGGGGCTCTAAGGGCTTAGGGCTTCCTGGAAAGCACCTGATGCCAGTCAGTTCAGGCAATGGATTGGGGATTAACTGACAACAGGTTAGACAAGTTATGTATTATTTATTACACATCGTGCCCTCGTATCCCACTGTGGATCTGGCAGGGGATGCATTGCCTTACAGAGACAATGAGGGCAAAAGTTTAATTTTAATATTGGATTACATTGAATTGATTAATTAAATAATTTGCCAATTAGTGTCAGGGGATATTTCACCCCATTCTTTAATTCTTTTCTATATTGACCCTGGGTCCCTGCATAAATAAAAGGATTGATGCAGGAACTCAAAAGCTGAAGCATCGTTCCACTTTCATCCAGAATGTATGCTAAGTTGCTGGAATCAGAAACTGAGGAGTATGTAACATTCGCAAGTTGAACATAGAAAATGGTTATAAAAAATAACAAATACAACAGGATGAAGCTCCCCGAGATACAGAAGAGTAAAACAATAGACTTCCTCAGTTTCTTCATCTCTGGGTCACTCTGATTCTCTCCATTGCTCTGGGCCCGGAGTCTCCTGCGGGCTCTATTGGCCACTATGATGTGTCTGACAGTCAGCACATTAAGCAATAAAATCAGAATGAATGGGAGACAAGGCGTTAAAATGACAAGAGTCCAGTCAAATGCGGTCCATATTAGCGACGTATAAAATATTGCTTTTCCGTTACAAAACCAAGGTATGCCGTCGATGATAAACGACGGCTCATATGTAAAGTACCAGGGGATGTTAACAACACCGCTCAGAACACAAACAGTCCCTATTGCCCTCACCGCCGTTTCCTTGCTGCAATATTTTGTCTTCAACTTCTGGCAACAAATGGCAACGAATCGATCAAAGGTAAAGGCGACTGTTGTCCAGACAGAACAATCTCTGACTCCATAAATTCTCACAAAACTGAGACTACAGACCGGAGTGATGGAGAGGAAGCTGAATGGGAAATAGATACGGGCAATCCGGTTGAAAATCACAGCTGCAATTATGACCATGAGATCTGTGACCGCCATTGATACCAAATAGTAAGTGATACATCCAGAGAGACCGCATCGTCCACGGGCAAGGATCACAATCGCTGCCAAATTTGCTGTGTTGTAGACAAAATAACCTCAGTGAATAAGCAACATAGAAGAATAGAAGAGAAAATGATTAAAGTATTGAAACGGCAGGAAGCAAACATGAAGAGAGATCAGTATTGGCAATCCTTGAAGAACCTTCTGATTCACTGATTAAAAAATCCATCCTAAAATGCACCAATTTTCCAATACTGCACTGAACTGTCAGGAAAAAAATACATATTGAATGTTAATCTCACTGCTTGATGAATCAGGTACTGGAAATACAATCAGTTAGTGTCTTGTTCCACCTGTAGAGAAGACAGAAGACGCGACCAAGTCATTGGCAAATCCGATGGCCATTAATATTAAATAAATATAAATATTAATTTAGCAGAAATGCATCACATGACATTCATTATACAAAAATGCCAAGTCCCTCACAACGCGAGAAGAAAACTGGAAACGTGTTTCATTTAGAACGCAAGAACCTGCTTTGAATTGAAAATGGTTTGAGACTCCAGATTGATAATTCATTGAAACAATTGAAAAAATGTTTCAGGGTAGTGAATAAAATACCTGCTATTTGCAATGTTAATGTCATGATTCAGTCAGTAGAACTGTCATGTGGTAGTGGACTTTAGATCTACTCCAGGACTTCAGCACACATGGAGTTTTGCATTGGCTATGTTTTCGTCTCCGGACTAAAAGCAAAAACCTAAGATCCTGTCTAAATAAAATGCAAAAAGAAAATCAACACCAACTTAAAAGAGGATTGTTTTTCTCGTTGCAAACAACAAAAACAAAACACGCACATCAGGATAAATTTGTGACCATTCACTAACAGTCTCAACAGCATAACAGAGCTACATTTAGAGTATGGCAATGCTTCCACAGTCACAGTGGCAAACCACACCAGAACTTACTTTACATGATGATATTGTTGTGGTGTTGCAGCCACATTGACAGCATGAACAACCAAATGGAACCTTACTTACAACATGAGTTGGGAACAGTAAGAAGGCGAATTTGTAAGCTTGAAGTGATGAAATTACCCTGGTTAAGGTAGTATAGTATGTTGTTAAAGAGGATAAATTATCCGGACAATGTATAGACAGCGTATTGGTCAAAGCGAGAAACAACAGATTACAATAAGATTGCTTCAATTCATACACAATCATGAGTCCCAAATCGTTAATTACTTCGGGAAATTTGCTCCTTACATTTTAAGTAATAGACATTTCCTGCATTGCATGTGATGCACTTTGCCATTCACTATATTGATGTCAGCTGCTGCCCTTTTGCAACACTGCCAGAATAATGGTACTCATTGGGTTTCCACTAGCCCAGTATTGCATTCACTTTTCTCTTCACGTTGAATTAAAGCACAACTAATTGTATTTCCAGCCATGTCAACAAATTATGTCAGGCAGAGGGGAAAATGATTAAAATGGAGGTTTAAAACGGTGCTGAAGGTGAAGCTCCAGTAAAATGGGACAAATCGCAGCAGGTATCCCATAATATCGGTACCATAGAGAAGCATTTTGGAAAAAAAATAGAACTGCGACAGGGATAAGCAATGATTTCCATGATAAATAATTAATCGTTCGACTTTACCTGGAACTCCAATAGCAGCAAGGACAGGATAGTAAATGGCAAACAGAAGACCTTTCGGTGATGGGTGCATTTCGATCAAAATCCCCAATTGTCTTCTCCACTGTACTCAGAGATTACCACATTTATCCTTGGTGTCAGGCTCCAGGGAGACAATTAAGTGATCAGTTTTTTTTACATGTATTGTGCTAATCAAAACAGACACATTGGTGAAGTTACTGTGCATCGCGTGTTTAAGCTATTTTTGTTTTCATAGGTTCTGATGTGTTTCCACACTCAGAGTGTATAGTATGCTCCCTGTTAAATTATTCCCATAAAAATAGTGAGAATTAAAATAGTGGATTGTTTAAATAGTGAAATGAGCATGGTACAAAAGCAATGAATGGGTTTAATCGGTTAATGTTGAGTTAAGTATTCTCTGCACGAAATAATAATGAACAGTGCTGTTCAAGTCGAGAATGAAAACGCTGCCTAATTCACTCTCCTGGTCAATATTCAGTCCACATGATGAGAAATCAGGTTCCTACTGGTGGAAAATCTCTGTGACTGTGCCATCAGTTTATTACATCTGTCTATTCATTCATTGTGGAAATATATAGGTCAACACACTTACAATGCCGTGAGCCAGATCCTGCTGAAGTATTTCAATTAAATATTACCTTATCCATTTCAGCATAGTTGCGCTCGATGATCAGATCAGCACGCTTGAATTCAATAGACAGATTCAATCCAGCAAGTTTGTTCGCAGCAAGAAGAACAGAGGAATCCGGAAAAACTCAGCACTTCTGCTCGCAGTTGTCAGGAGAGACACACGGATAATCTTGTGCCCTTGATCCTTCATCAGGAAGAATTCGATACCTTAATTGCGTCTCTCCCTTTATAGATGCTGGCGATGATTTGGTGGTGCCGGTGTTGGATTATGGTGGACAAAATGATAGGCCACACGACAGTGCATTAGAGTGCAACACGTTTATTTGAAATCGCGATCTTTTGAAGTGCTGCTCCTTCAGCATTTCAAAAGCTTCTGATTCCAATAAACCTGTTCGCTAAGCCTGGTGTCGTGTGAACTCTCATGTAATAGATACTGACAGACCTGCTGAATTCTTTCAGATTTCTCTGGTCTTGTTTCCGATTACATTTTCCGCGATATTTTACTTACTTTCGGTTGAAACCCGGATTGGTCAGGTCCAGATCAACATGCATGAATTCGTGTAAACACGTCTAACCCAGTAAAGTTATTTTCGGTACTGATGCATCGCATTCCCGCCCAAGGTGTTGATAATGGAAAGGAAAGATTAAGTTCAGCACGGTTAATATCAGCGTAGATGGATCCAGTTGATAAATCATGAAATTCCCCAGAATTCAAGACTTCCTACTTCGGATGGGCAGGACAAGTTCACTGACAGTACATTCAGTTCAGTTCGGTCCAGCAAAGTTAATTTCAGTGTATACAAGTTCAGATCAACTTTGTTAGTCACACAATTTCTATGCCCCGCCATCAGCCACCGGAAATTTTTGAGGGTCTTGTTTAATTGAATGAAGACGCATGACTCACCAGACTCTACCACCTGATTGAACGGGCTGCCATGATGAACAGGGTAATCAACTCCACTCGTTTCTTCAAATAAAAGTGATTGTATTGTCCAGACGCAGCACTTCCAGCTGTGTTTGATTTTTAATGGGAAATGGAATTATCGATGCTCCAATTCTACCCAGGCCGCTACATTTACCTCTTTCCCCAATATATAGATGGCGCTATCCGTGTCATTTCCTGCTCACTGACCAGAACTTATTTTCTTCGAATTAAAACTCTGCACTTCCGATGGTTTTCATTTGGTCCATGTTGAGTACTTCTATTCCTTTATTGCACTTCGATGTGTACATTTCTGAGGATAACTTATTGCCCAATATATATTTTAAACACACTAACTCAAGCACTTACCTTGAACAGAAGGTACACCCTGTTTTACTGCAATAGCTACATTCAATTCTTCATTATTTTCCCCATTTCTTTTGCATATGCTCAGTTAGTTCAACAATCCAGATTTGTGGGTTCCGTATTTATTTTGGTAATCTGCTACTCACTGTTGTTGACGGAGAACAGGACAATGGTTGTTAACGTCACCAGCATGCTGCTTTGACCTCATTGTCCCTCCCAGAAACAGGATAGAGTTACACTTTTCCTCACCTTGCAAGCACCGATCAACAATCATTGGATCAGCCTCTGCATTCCAAGCAGACCAATGTGATACCGCAACTAAGCTTATCTAATTGTTCTTTTCGCCTTCAATATTCAAAAGGGAGCATTTACTCCTTTCAATCCTCAATAGCTTCCAATCACCTTAATGCTCTCTTTCCCGAAGCACCTTCAGACTGACGGAGAGGAAATACAACATCTTTCTTCTCCCTCAGCCATTTTCAGCACCCAAGGCAAAAGAAAATAGCTTCAAATGAAGCAGTGATTTCTTTGGATGCCTTTCCAATAAATATTTTGTTCTTGGTTTGGACATGAGGCATTGAAAAAGAGAAACATAGAAAAGAGAAGAAGGAGGAGCCGTTCGGCCCTTCGACCCTGCTCAGTCATTCATTTTGTTCATGTTGGCCTCAACTACTTTCTGTGGTCGCGAGTTCCACAGATTCACCACTCTCTGGGTCAAGACATTTCTCAGCCTCAAAGCAACTCAGTCGTAAATGATTTACCCCTCGTCCTCGAACTATGACCCTTAGTTCTAGACTCCCCCACCATTGGGAAAATTCTTTCTGAATCTACCCTCTCTAATCCAGTTAGATTGACTGATTAATTAGCAGTGTACCTCTAATCCACAAGTAATCAATCCACAAGTGTGAGCTGCGGTTCTGAACATTTGTCACTTTCTATCGTTATTTGGCTCCCAGTTTACTTCTCTGGCTTTGGCATCCTACAATGATCCATTTAACGCAAAATATACTGGAAGAATTACACCTCTTTTTTTTCCATTTAAATATTTTGCAGATGTCTCGACTGAATAAGAAGTTAAACAAAAAACAACCATTGGCTCCTTCTCTTTCCTTTTGTTCTTGTTACCTCCTTTGATTGATTTTGATATATGTTGGTGACTATTCCGGGATTTATATTGATATAATACCACGCATCCGTGTGGCATCGTTATTGTTCCAGCCTCACATTATTTTGTTTTTCACCATCACCACTTCAGACATGTATTCTTTCCTGCCTTCTAACTAATCACAAACATATGCTTCTGTGCATTCAGCACTGCACTAACACCCTCCACTTCCACGCCACCCCACACACAAAAACAAAGGTAAACACACACGCACATAAATATACAAACATACACAAAGAACACACGGACGCACTGACAGGCACACACACACACATAAACGCGCGCACACACACGCACACACACACAAACACACACACACAAAAACACATTTGCAAGCACAAACATACATAAGCACATACAGCCACCCACATAAACAAAGACATCTCCAAATGCACACAAACAGGCACGTGCACACAAAAACACTCACACACATGCATGCAAAAGAATGCAAACACAGGTAAAGACATGCAGAGATAGTCGCACACATGATTTTGCATACAAATACACACACACTCACATGGGCACACATGTAAAGACACGGACATAAACACACATATACACCCACACATAAAGCCACACAAACACACGGATGCATGTGCGCACAGGCAAACACACATATTCAGACATTAAACAAACACACATACACTCGCAAGGGAAAACACAGAAACACACACAAAACACATGCACAACAAAACGCATGCAGCCACGAACAAATACACAAGTGTACCCAGAAAAAGGTGCATGCATAAGCACACATATACACACAAAATTATACACACAAAAAATTACACACAGACAAACATGCACTCAGCCACTATGCTTTCTTAAATCGTGTCTCATTCCCATCGTAAGAAGTCACAAAACACTAGGTTAAAATCCAGCAGGCGTATCTGGAATAACGAGCTTTCGAAGAGCTGTTCCTTCACCAGGTGAGTGATGAAGGAGCAGCGCTCCAAAAGCTCTTGATTCCAGATAAACCTTTTGCACTTTTATCCTGGTGTTATGAGACTTCTTACTGTGCCCACCCGAGTCCAACGCCAGGATCTCCACATCATAATTACTATATATTTCTCGTTTGGATGTAAGGTTACCATCTTGCAACATACACCGGAAACGTGTTTCTCTCCACAGAAACTGCCTGATATATTGAGTATTTCCATGATATTTCTTTTCATTCCATTCATCACGGACACATTCAGTGTGCAAATGCCCCGTTTAGTGTCGTTGTTTCAGGCTGCACAGATCCAGTCCTGCACAAAACTTTCAGCGTGGGCCAGTCGAATTTAGTTCCCTCCAACATGAACATGTCTGTCCGGGAATAGGAAATGTGCAGCCTGTTCACTCCTTGTGTGGAAAGATACAGTTCCCCATGTTTGAGCTCACTGCTTCATGGCTAAACTCAGTACAATGATATTCACTGAAGACAGGGTCCAATTGACACGATTGTCGTTCCTCACTGTTGGACGTTGTGAACAAGTTTCAGTGCAGCCGGTTACCATTACTGATGATCGGGAAAGCAGATCAATTTTCAGTTTGCAGTGCCAAATCACGCAAATTGTTTTCAATAGGGTCAGTTCAAATGATGCACTATTGTCCTCAGTGTATGGCGACCCACTTCAGTCATGCTTCATTGATGGTGCACTAATTCTATTCTGCAGGGTTTCTTTGAACGTGGACTGATGAAGTCCCGCAATACGCATTTTGCAGAGTCCCAGTTTTCAGGGTGTAGAAATGGCTTGTGCAAAATGGTTGTCTTCAAATAAGTTTCTCAATGTGCCTGCGTTCGATGGAGCGCATTCCAGTTGAGTCCAGCTTTAATCAGCGTGGATTACTGCCTGTCTGTTTTGTGATGATCCGAACAATGAAGCCAAATTCGTGTGGCTTCATCCAGAGTGCATTGATTCATTTGTGCATTCCGAAGCTCCAATGCGCACTTGTTGTATTTTGTGTTTACAGGCCCAGTTCAGCACTATAACTGTCATTGTGCGCCAACCTAATTTGGTAAGGGCTAGTGCGCAGATGTCTCATTCAGAACGGTTGCATTCAGTGCACACAGATTCAGTTCTGCAGCATTTCTTTTAGTGAGATCGGCTCTCGCTCAGAAGGCTTTTGTGTATGCTGGAAACCACTAAGAAATTAAAGACGGCAGATTTGGAAAATCATAATCGAATCAGGCAGAATCAGCATGGCTTTATGAAAGTGAAATCGTATCTGAATAATTCATTTGCGTTTGTTGGGGATGTCTCAACCAGAGTGGATAGAAGGAAACCTTTGGATGTGTTGTGGTTTGACTTCCAAAAGGTATTCGACAAAGTACCTCACAATTGTTTAATCATAGGGTAAGAGCCCAAGGTGCTGGAGGTAGTATATTTACATTGATAGCGAATTGGCTAATGAGCAGTAAACGCCAAGTGGTGGTAAGGGCTTTTTTGAGGTTGGCAACCTGTAGCCTGTTGGATTCCACAGAGATCAGTTCTGGGACCACGTCTGTTTACAATATATAGTCATGATTTGGAAGAAGTTAGCGAAAAGACGGCTGCCATATTTGCAGACGACACAAGACTAGATGGGAAGGCCAGTAGTGAGAGTGATACACACAATTTACAACGAGGTATTGATAGGTTAAGTAGGTGGACAAAACGTTGGATGATGTATAATGTTAGAAAATGTGAAGTAGTTAATTTTGGAAGGGAAACAAAAGAACACATTATTTAATGGGGATAACTGCAAAAGACTGCTGCAAAAAGATACTTGAGGGTGCTTGTGCATGAAAAACGCAAAGCTAGCACACAGATCCTGCAGGTAATCACGAAGGTTCGTTGATTGTTGGCTCGTATTTTAAATGTGTTGTAATAAATGAATAGGGAAGTATTGCTGCAATTATACAAGATGCTAGTCAGACAATATCGAGAAGACTGTGAGCAGTTTGGGACCCCACATTTAAAGAAATATGTTATTTGATCGGAGGTAGTTCAGAGAATGTTCACGAGGATGATCCCCAGTATGGAAGGATTGTCTGATGAGGAAAGGTTAAATTTAGTCCTCTCCTCATTGGAGTTTAGAAAAATGAGAGGTGATTTCATTGAACTGCAGAAGATTCTGAAGGGATGTGACAGGGTAAACATTGAGAGGATGTTCCCTCTCATGCGAGAGTCTTGCATGAACGGGCAGTCTCAGAATAATTGTGGCGGGGTGTTGAGGTGGCGGGGTGATATAAGACTGAGGTGAGGAAGGATTATTTCTCTGTTCTTAGTCTTTGGAGCTCCTTTCCACTTCCTTTCTGTGAGGGCAGACTTCTTATATATTTAAGGGTCAGCTCGGTAGATTTTAATCTGTAAGGAAATCAAGTGTTATGGGGAAAAGAGAGCAAAATGGCCCAGAGGATTATTGGATGACCCATGATCCTATTGAATGGCGGAGCAGACTCAAGGTATCGAACGGCCGACTACTCTCCTTTCATCTCACTTTATCTCACGATCCTACGGTCCAATGGTTATATTGAACCACAGTCATGTCCGGGGAGCACAGTATATTCTGGAACTTTACAGTGGACAGTCAAAATCTCCAACCCAAGAGAGTCAGGCACCTCCCATTGACATTTTATGAAATTGAAAGCGCAGAGTTCCCCCACCGACAAGATTCTTGGGGGGGGGGGGGGTGAGTGATGGATGAGGTTGAGCAATCAACAGAATAGGTGGACCGCGTCAATGACGTAATTTCTGTCTCTCGCAGTGTATCCAATGCATTTACGGACAGTTTTGTTTTGTACTATTAACTTCCAAAACCGTTGCCACAATCTGCAAGGTACAAGCCAGTGGTGTGCTGGGATATTCATTCTTATTGGGGTCAATTCCAACGAAACGCAATAAACTAGATAAAACAAAACGCGCACAACCGATTATGTTAAAATGTCACTCCTTCCATGGGGAAATATATTGGCTGCAGATGTGCCATCGAACAGATGTCAATCAGTACATCAGCATGGATTCCGCCTGACTATCATTCAGCAGCTCGTACTGCTGCCGGCGAGATAAAGACCGTTTTTTCTAGGAAGTGACATTGACTGCAATATTAATATTGCTGGACAGGGAAGCAAAGTGCGCAAGAATCTGGACGCGACATCCAACCTTCTGATGTAAACTTATCTGTATAATGTCGTTAGGAACCCTGCAGATGGAGTGCCGTAATTGGTCAAAGAGCTGAGGATTCTCCACGATACAGAAACAGCCACAGAAAGGGCATATTATGATAAGCTGGTTAAATTTGTGAAGAAAATATGGTGGTAAGGGGATGAAATTACACTGTTAAACTGGGAGATTGTATTTTTTCCATTATCAGCGAGAATAAATAATCATGTTCAGTAAAAGAAATGCGGTTGAAGTAGAAACGTGTTGCTATACACCATCGACAAGATGCACTACATCTTGGAACAAACCAATATCTCTTCTGCAGCACATTCCAAACCCACACCCATCTAGATGGATAAGGCCCGCAGTTGCCTGGGAACTTGAAGGTCCCCCTGCAAGTCACTCACCATCCTGATTTGGAAATGTATCACTTCTCTTTCAATGCCGCGGTGGCAAAGTCCTGGAATTCCCTCCCTAGCAGCACTGTGGGTGTGTCTACACCTCAGTGATTGCTGTGATTAAAGATAGAAGCTCACCAACACTTTCTCAAGGGCAACTGGGATGGGCGAGACCCCATCCCGTATATTAATAATAACATTTTTTTAAAACGTGGCCCTCTGCTGGCCAACGACGTGACCTGAAAATGAGGACCGGACAACAGAAAATTAAGCAGCTTGTCTGCCACTTCGCCCACATATAGGGACAATTACGTCAATCTAATGGGTGCGTTCTATGTTTCTTGTTTAATGTAATATTTATCATCTACCTCTGATATAGCTGAAACTGAGATTAAAATACCCAGTTACGGAGACATTGCTGCCAACTCACTTACCAGTTGTAAAGTGTAAGGGTGGAAGTGACTGAAGCAATGGTGATATACTGACTCTCACTCTATGGGGCTATAATGAATGACGGATATCGTGAACTGAACTATCCATATCTGAAATTGTGCCCTCAGAGTGTCACCATGTTTGATCAACAGGTTTATTTTACGTTGCATTTACACAAACAGAACAGTAAATATGTGAATGCAACTGCACTGAGGTGGTCATGTTCATGGTGCACTAGGCCTGTCCAAACTTAATACAGTAAGAAGTGTCACAACACCAGGTTATATTCCAACAGGTTTATTTGGTAGCAAATACCATAAGCTTTCGGAGCAATGCTCCTTCGTCAGATGGAGTGGTCTCTGTTCGGACTCTTTAACCTGGTGTTGTGAGACTTCTTACTGTGCTTACCCCAGTCCAACGCCGGCATCTCCACATCAAAACTTAATACAACAGCGCTGATCTGTGCACGGAATCCAGTTATGTTGAACCTGGAGTATCCACACCGAATACAACAGTACTTAACTGAACGTGTCCACATTAAGCATGCACACAGTTGCAATAAAGCAGATGTGTAATCTCAGAGAGGTTGGAAAACAACGTGCTCCCGGTTAATGATCAAACTGGCTCACAGAAATCATTGACACGATTCTGGAATGGAGTCAAGAGAGAGGTTGGCTGATTTGGCCGAAGCTCATAACACAAAACCTTACCATTTTCACAATTAAGTTTTGTCAGGTTCATTCTGTTCATAATACTTTGGAGCTGTATCAGGTTCCATGAAAAATAAACATTTCGTTCAATGAAAAACAATAAATATCAGGGCAGCAGGTGCTGTACTAACGTGTATGTTACAAAAATAATCACCTTAAACGTAAACCATCTAATTATCTCCCAGGGGACTGCTGTCATGTATAAATTTCACCATTTTTCAGTGCATGCAGAACGCGCTCAGAGCTTCAGATTGAAATGCATGGAATACCAAAAGGCCTGGTGTTTGCGATTTACTATCCGGTCATTGCAGCTATCGGAGTTCCAGGTGCTGTATTGCAGTTTGTTATCAGCTGTGTGAATCGTTGTTTAGTTGCATTAACACTGTCAGTTTACCAGTTGTGCATTTCCACGAAACAAATATTCCTTCTCCAATGTAATAGGATATCATTTTCAGATTCAAAGGTATATTTTCTTCCGTTTCGTATCAGCATTTATATTTAGCAATATTGACACGCCATTCGTGGTGATAATTTATTCTCTCCATTGCCATATATTTGTGGTATAAATTGTTTAATTTTCACACTCACGCTCGCCCCTATCCCCTAACAATTTCTTGCTGACAGTATTCGGGCTCATTTGATCAAATCAGATGTGTAATATGCCTCATTTATCACAATCACCTCTTGCTGTTTCGGTGCTCTGACTGCAAGTGAATGAGTGTACTGCTATCACAATATCAATGCATTGTTGACAATATTATTGGAGATCGATTATCACAAAGTGTTTCGGATGTACAGTTTGTTTCAATATGGCATCAGCATTGCTGGTGCGACTGAATTTTCATGCTCTTTCACCTTCCACAATGATTCCTAATGTCTCGATGGCATTGTCAGTGACCATCCTCTTCGCTTCGAGGGATAGTCAGTTAAAAGATTTCCAACTGAATTGGTTGAAGGGACTATGTTTTGCAAATGCATTTTGACAGATACAAGAGCATTGTAAAGATTTCCCCTCCTGTGAACTGTTGGAATGTCCCCTCAGTCACAAAAAAAGTATTTCGATCTTTATCCTATCACATTGACTACTTCACAAGGTTGCCCTTCTTCCAAATACGCTTCTGTAGTTTGTTCTATGACGACGACTGCTGATTGCGGGATTTCCTTCTGCGCCCATCGGCAACAATGTCGAGGATTGTTCTGTTCGCAATTAATTTATCAGCGTTATATTAGTTACCATGACTCCTGGCATCATCTCAGGTAACGTGCAAAATGTATATTGCAAATATTCACTATCAGGTTAAACTGAGCATTCGGGTTGTCAGTTCCATTGGTTCTGATCAACGCAGAAGTGATTATTAGTTGTAGGAACCGACATAACTCTGCATCCAGTTCAAAGTGTCAGCCGGAATGTAAAAATAATAGTCCATTTAATTCGCATAGTTTGAACAATCCGATTACTGACATTTCCGACAGTGAAATATTCGATTATTTTTTTATTGCTCCGGGGAACTTCTGATATAATTCAGATATAATCTGTGTTCTTGTTAGATTTCACACTTGTTATTCTTTTTCTATTTTGTCGTGATTGAGCCAGTTCAATATTCTGCATGGTTATCTGATGTTGCGTTTTCATATTTGTCTATTCCATTCTTCAGTGATATGATTTTGATTCTGTGCCTTTATTTGTTACATCCCACGGCAATAATTTCTATTCCGAATTAATTTATCAGCCCCCTTTCGAAACCGAATGATTATTTTGAACTGATAGCGATTTTCCACAGCGTAAGGGATAAGTTTTTGGCAGCAGGAAGTGATTACTTCACACATAAACTGTAAAGTGGATGATGTCGTTTTTCGTCGATTCATCGATTCATACGCACACACTTTGTCTCTCCCTTTCTATATTACAGCTAACTTGGCAGTGATTGTGATCTTCTCTCGAGGAAGATGTGGCCTGTCTGGATGTATCACTTACTACTTGGTGTCCATGGCGGTGACTGATCTCTTGGTCATTATAACAGCTGTAATATTAAACCGGATTGCTGGCATTTATTTCCCGTTCAGTTTCCTGTCTATCACGCCGATATGCAGTCTCCGTTCTGCACTCATATTTACAGCAATCGACAGCTCAGCCTGGTTAACGGTCACTTTCACCTTCGATCGATTTGTTGCCATTTGTTGCCAGAAGCTGAAATTGAAATATTGCACCGAGAAGACAGCTGCTTGGGTGATAGGAATCGTGGCTGCACTGACCTCCATAAAAAATGCCTTTTTGTATTTCATATATGAACCTAGATATACAATTAACCAAGTGCCCTGGTTCTGTAATGTAAAGGCATTTTTTTTACATCTCAGCAGCTTGGGCTGCATATGACTGGATTCGTTGCATTGTAACCCCTTTTCTCCCGTTCATTCTGATTTTACTGCTCAATGCTCTGACTGTCAGATACATCCTTGCGGCAAATGGGGCTCGCAAGAGGCTCCGAGCCCACGGAAATGGAGAGAATCAGACTGATCCAGAAATGGAAAAGCGGAAACGATCGATTATTTTACTCTTCACCATCTCGGGCAGTTTCATCTTGTTATATTTGTTATTTTTTATAACTATACTCTACGTCCGAATTGCAAAAGTTACTTACTTTTCAGGTTCCAATTCCAGTGAATCAACATTTACCCTGGAGGAAAAAGGATTTATGCTTCAGTTTCTGAGTTCTTGCATGAACCCATTCATTTATGCTGGGACACAGAAAAAATTTAGAAATGAGTTAAGAAATGGGCTGAAATACCCTTTTCGTCAATTTATTAAATTCCTTAGAATCTTAAAATAGGAAAATCCTTCAAGGAATGAATGTTGTATTCCAATGTGTCCTATTCTTGTTCCTGTTAAACACGACCCGCAACAAATATACATTTGGAATTAATTTCATTCCCAATGTGTCAATGTATGAACGACAAAGTAAGACAACATAATTCCGTCAGTGAAATATGATCAGTTAGATTTCAGCTCTTTTGTCGCTGCTGACTCAGTTGTTTTATGTACTCCAATTAGCCTCGGGAGTTAATCAATAATTTTTCAAGCACTTGCTCGAATTATAATTTATTTGGATGTTTGTTTCCAACTCGGTTATTGCTCTGACCCCTCTGTGAGGAAATAATTATCATGCAATCGTTTAGATCAGCCTTAAAACTGCGAATAGCTTCCGCCATCACTCTTGCCAGTGGATTCAGTTATGCGTCGATCAAAAAGTAATTTTGACATGTCATATTATATTTATTTTGTTTCGTGTGCCGTCATGACAAATTTGCCGTAGAATAAACAAAAGCTTAACATTTGAAAGTGGAAAATATGTGGTTTGTGTCTTTCTTCGGCGGAGACTCTTTGAGAACTCAGATTATAAATGCTTTTTACTGACTTTCTTACAAGTTGGGCTAAACAGGAGAGTAGACTTCACTTCTGCACTTGTTAGGAACGTGCGTCGAGCACTCTGTTTTGTTTCCCTCTCTTTAGCTAAGAAAGGATGCTGTTGCCACAGATCAATGCGATCAAATTTCACTCAAGTGATTGCAACACATACGAGGTCGTTCAAAAATCATTTCATGTCAGTTCTGTGCAGAACAATAATGTCAGTTCAATATCCATGCCTTATTCAAACAATCTTGCAATTTTATTTTCTAAATGTCCAACACCACCATCATCAGTATCCTCATGATCATCACTTTCATCTTCATCACCATCATCAGAATCATCATCTTCTTCATCCTTCTCGCACTGCCAGTCAAATACTTATATTCATATATGAGCAGGACTCATATATATGCCATCACATAATTCCACCGCATCATAACCCTTCTTTTGTCGTTGTTCCCTTAGTCAAACAGTTACATTCAGCTAAATGCATGTCCTTACTTAGGCCAGAACAGATGACAATCGATGTCAATGATGACCTTCCGTTTTCAATCTCTTCTCAGCTGCATTCTCCAATTCTTAGCTTTTATTAACAGGGGGTTGGAGTTTAAGAGCCGTGGGGTTATGCTGCAACTGTACAGGACCTTGGTGAGACCACATTTGGAATATTGTGTGCAGTTCTGGTCACCTCACTATAAGAAGGATGTGGAAGCGCTGGAAAGAGTGCAGAGGAGATTTACCAGGATGCTGCCTGGTTTGGAGGGTAGGTCATATGAGGAAAGGTTGAGGGAGCTAGGGCTGTTCTCTCTGGAGCGGAGGAGGCTGAGGGGAGACTTAATAGAGGTGTATAAAATGATGAAGGGGATAGATAGAGTGAACGTTCAAAGACTATTTCCTCGGGTGGATGGAGCTATTACAAGCGGGCATAACTATAGGGTTCGTGGTGGGAAATACAGGACGGATATCAGAGGTAGGTTCTTTACGCAGAGAGTGGTTGGGGTGTGGAATGGACTGCCTGCAGTGATAGTGGAGTCAGACACTTTAGAAACATTTAAGCGGTTATTGGATAGGCACATGGAGCACACCAGGATGATAGGGAGTGGGATAGCTTGATCTTGGTTTCAGATAAAGCTCGGCACAACATCGTGGGCCGAAGGGCCTGTTCTGTGCTGTACTGTTCTATGTTCTATGTTCTATAATCTTCACTGACCACTCTGATACAATAGCTATTTTAATTGTTCTGACCAATCGTTCCAGATACCTGTCCTAACATTATAATGCAGTAACATGCATTCGTTGTTCCTCTCAGCTTGTTGATGCCATGTTTTCTTTAAATATTGTTTACACTTAGAAATACAACAACAGGGGACTTACGTGCAGAAATAAGATATTCGGCCTTTCAGATCTGCCATTTTTTATTATCACCTTGCATATAATTATTGATGAAACCACTTCTAAATTCTTTGAAAAACACCCTAAATATCAATGAGCGAAAGTGAGTAAGGAAATCACTTCTAACTGGAAGGGAAGGACGTTATAGTTGATAGATGTCCTCTATTATGGCCACCCCACTGAAACGGCACATTAGCACAACCTTATCGACCATATGACCTCGATCTCCTGATCATGTCCCCTCAGGATTTCGATGGTTTCAATAAGATCACCACTTCTACTTTTTTTCTAATCTCGAATGGGTATGGGCTAACTCCTTTCAATCTGTTGTGATAATGTAAACACTTAACTACAGGAATGAGGAGAGCGCACATTTTCGTTTCAACTATTTCTCCTATTTCTTATGTTCTTATGTTCTTATGTTCTAACTCCTGCAAACGCAAATGTATTATTATTCCACAAAAGTGTACACAGTACCCTGGATGTGGTCTCACCAATGCTGTCAGCAACTGCAGGAAAACCTTTCAACATTTATATTCTACTCCCTTGCAATATGCTGCAGTAATTCAGTTGCCTTCCTGTTTCTTCGGTTACCTGCACAACCAACCTGTTTTGCTCAATGTAGTGGGCACGCCGACCCCTCTTTACCTTGGATGGTTCTATTCGTTCTCAATTTAAATAGCACATTGTGTTCAATTTCTGCCTGCTGAAGTGGACAATTTCGAATTTTCCCACATCAAACTCGACGGGCAAATTACTCTTTGCCACTCAGGTATCCATCAATATCCATTTGGAGGTCTCCACACTTACTTCGACAATGCATGCGCCCGGCCATCTTGGTGTTCTCGGCAAAAATATCTCCCATACTTTCTGCCTACTCAACCTGCTTCACGGTCTAATGATACATGCAGTTGAGCTCAAAGAACATGTCCCTGTGTCTTCCATTTTCTGCAGTTGGGAAGCCCCAAAATTAATTTTAACTTTTGTTTCTTCTTTTTAGCTAATCAGCCCTCTGCCCATGACATGATGTTTTCCACTACAGAATCAGCTCTTACTGTGTCGTATGCTTTGACGCATAAATTTATCAAACAACGTTTGGAAATCAATGTGTACCACAGCCACATGTTCTACTTTACTTGCTTTGAGTTAATTCCTCAATGAACTCTAATAAATGTTAAAACACAATTTCACTTGCATGGAGCTATGCCAATCCTTCTTGAGACCAGTATGATTTCCTCAATGTCTTCTTATGTCCTGACAAATATTGAAGTATTTCACTTACCCGTGCAATCGATAGTCGGCTGACCAGATTATAGATTGCCGATTTCCGTCACCCACTTTTCTATAATAAGGGTGTTAGTTTAGATATTTTCCAGTCCATTCATCGCGAAAAAGTTATTATATATTGACACTATTATTCATGTGCTGAAAATGAAACCCACTGCTTTTTTGTTTACAAAATAAATTCCGAAGTTTGAAATAAAAAGACATAAATTATGTAGGTAACTACTTTAAATTTGTATTGAGAAATAGATCAATGTTCTGTTTCCAGGGTGCATTTGTAGGAGATCCGCAAAGGGTAGAATATCATGTAACTGTCACCGACTGTTAAAAATGGACAGGTGTTTCTTTAAGCGTTATTTCTCATAATATCACAACACTGTTTGCAAGGACTGGAGTCTTTATTCTTCGTGCCAGTTTCCTACACGGTGAAGGTCTCATACTGGCAGGGTGAAAAAAGGTCTCCAGTTCATGACAACTATAGGATCATAAGTTGTAGAAAGAGCATTAGGCCCATTTGATCCATCACATCTGCTCCGCCTTTCAATGAGATCTTGACAGATTAAATGTGATAATCATCTAATCATTCTGTCTCGCCTCATCCCCATAACCATTGATTCCCTTACTAATTACAATCTAGCCTCTCTCTGCGGTGAACATAACTAGTGGCCCAAACTCTGCAGCATTGGTAAAGAATTCAACAGATTCACCGCTCTATAAGAGAAGAATTACTATTTAACTCGTCTTGAATTGATGGCCTCTTACACTGAGGTTATTCTTCCTGGACCTAGACTCTCCGCTAAGGCAAATAAATCCCCTGAACCTCTCTTGTCTTCAGCCCTATGGGAATCTGATATGTCTCAAAGTGTTCACCTCATATTCTTATGCATTCCAATGAGTCCAGGCACAAACTATTCAACTTCTCAACATATGAATATTCCTCCATGCCGGGAATCAATCATGTGAACATTACCTAGGCTGTCTCGACTTCCAGCATACCTTTCCTAACATCTGGGATTCAAAAGGTAGATCCCTCTGTTGTCTCTTTGTGTCATCCTCACCTCTTGTCTTCACATCCATTTTTGTGTCATCTTCAAGCTTATCAATAAAGCATTCATTTCCATCGTCGAAGTTCTGAATATATACTGTAAATCATTGTGTTCCCAGCGCTGATCATGTTAACACTCCATGGGTTGTGTGTAGCCATATTTAAAATGCTTATCTTACCCCAACTACCTGTCCTCAAAGAGTAAGTCAAACCTGGATGCATGATTACCTACTGTAAAATATAACATTTGTTTGGTACATTGTATGGGGGCGGCACGGTATCACAGTGGTTAGCACTGCTGCCTTACAGCGCAGGGACCTGGGTTCAATTCCGACTGTGTGTGTGAAGTTTGCACATTATCCCTGTCTCTGCGTGGGTTTTGTCCAGTTGCTCAGGGTTTCCCCCACAGTCCAAAGATGTGCAGGTTAGGTGGATTGGGCATGTTAAATTGCCCCTTAGTGATGGAAGGGTCAATATGGGGATATGGCCTGAGTGGGATTGCGGCCGGGGCAGACTCACTGGGCCGAATGGACTTCTTCTGCACTGTACGCATTCAATGGTTATCAAACATTTTTCAAGTTTATCACAACAACTGTCTCCACTTAATCTATCCTGCTCAATTAATTGTAATGAATTTTGCAGACCGGATTTCCTCTGATGCTGCCATGCTGACTCTGCTTGGTTAAAGTGTGAGTTTCTAAACATTCGTTTCTTACATGCTTTACACTGAGCGCTCATAATTTCCCAATGGCAAATGTCAATCTAAAAGTCTTACAAATACGGTTTTGTTTTATTTCCCACCCTCCCTTTTTTAATATGGATGATATTTTAGCTGATTTACAAAATTCAGGGACAATTCCAGAATGTAAACATTCTTCGAAGATTACGACCAGTGCATCCACAATCTCTGTAGCTATTTCATTTAATATCCTAGGATGCAACTCATGGGGCCTACCGGACTTTAGCCCCATTAGTTCCCGTCGTGCTTTTTACCCAATTACCGTTATTGCTTTTGTTTCTTCTCCCTTTTGCCCCTTAATTGTTTTCAGTAATTTGAATGTCATTGGCAACTTTTTCCATGAAGTTTCGCAGAAGGTTTTGACGTAAATATCATTCTTGTGTCCCGATTATTAGTTCCCCAATCTCAATGTCTAAAGGCCCTGTATTCACTTCGGCTTTTCTCCTTTTTGTAGATGTTTATAAAAGTCATTACTAGCGGTTATTATATGACTCGTTAATTAACAATCGTAGTTTATCTTCTACTTTTAATTATTTTTTTGGTCAACTAGACCAGTTAGATCTGCTGTTGAAGCAGAAAACAACTTTCATTCTGCATACTTTCACTCATAGTTTCACTTGTTGAAATTTTGACAGTCCTTTGGGGATGAAATCCAAGTTATTATCGCCAGGTGCAACTTAGCGATGATGAACAGTTACACAAAGATTTTACAAAGCTGCTTGATGACTTACACATTTCTACTTAATAATGATCGTTATTTAACAAGCATAGCAGTCGTTCTTCTGCTGACTGTGGAAGGTTGAGACTTGTACTCTTGAGTCTAATATTTAGCAGTTATGTTGCCACCATGGGACTTTTTATGTTCGACGTAAACTTACCATGATTGGCAAAAAAAAGTGTGCTCACTGAATTTGAACAGGGACTACAAGCAATTATTGCTCGTTAGGAATTAAAACTGGAAATACCTGAACTGTATCACATCCTGTTATAGTCACAACACCATTACATATTATCCTGCCCATGTGGAAATAATTGAAATTAGTTTGAGAAACAACTCTTTGAAACCTCGTACATATCATATTACGACAACTCTTCCCTACATATTGACCGAGTGAACAAAATAATGGCCAAAATGTAGTACTGATGTGCTGAAGCATTAGCAATGGCTGCACGATGCGGATTGGGGGCAGTGTCTCTTTCCCATTGTCCATGTGGTGGCTTCAGAACAACCAACCATCGTTCTAAAGGGACACAGCGCATCCACGGGACGGAAAATCTACCAGGCAGATGATGTGCATGGCTTGAAATTCACAGAAGTCAAAACTATTGGCATCAGGAATAGTTTTCCATCAGACGTCCACAGCCTTCCTCAACATCATCCGAGGCTGTTAGGCTGTGCATGATACAGGGAAGTGTCACTGACCCAGTTAACAAGTAAACATAGAAACATAGAAAGTCGGCGCAAGTGTCGACCGTTGGGCCATTACAACCTGCTCTAAAATACAATATGATTACGGCTGATTATCTACCTCAAAGCCATATTCCTGCTTTCTCCCCACCCACCTTGATGCCATTATAATCTAAAATGTTATGTACCTCTTTCTTGAATGCAAGCTCTGATTTGGATTCCAAGATTTATGTTAGGAATTCCACAAGTTCACTAGAATTTATGTGTTACATTTTTCCCAAATGGAAACACTCTGTGCCAAATGGCTGGTCCCATACCATTAGACCATGTATGCTGGTTCTAGACGCACGCCAGTGAAAAACAATATTTCTGAACATGGTCTAGCCAGTCCTGTAGAAATGTAATATGCTTCAATCACGTTTCCTGCCAACCTTCTAAATTGTTGTCAATACAAGCCCAACCGAACCAATCACATCTCGTAGGACAGTCTCGGCAACCCGATAACATCTGAGTATATATACAACGTATGTACTCTCTCTGTGACAGGTGTGTCGTTTGATAAGGGAAAGAGACCAAGACTGTACGCAATTCTCCAGGTGTGATCTCACCAGGGCCCGTTATAACTGCAGTAAAACGCCGTTTTTTTGAAATCAAATCATCTTGCAACGAAGGCCGACATACCGGTTTTTCTCTCTAATTGCTTGGTGCCTCCCCAGTTTTAGTGACTGGTGTACAAGGATACCCAGATCCCTTTGTACATCCACACTTCCCAATATTTCAACATTTTAATATTACCATTTTTTTCTTCCAAAGTGCAGAACGTCACATTTTCCATTCTGTATTTCATATGTCATTTTTACCCAGTTAGTCAACTTGCCAAAATCCTCTTAAAGCCTCATTGCATCCGCTTCACAACTCACAACAGTACCTCATAATGAAACTTTGAAATATTACATTTGATGCTCTCATTAAGGTGATTTATAAGTATAACGAGCAGCTGGGTCTCAGCATTGACTCATGCGTGACCCCATTAGTCAGTGCATGGCACTCGGAAAAATGTCCTTTGATTTCCATTAATCAAGGCAAACGATCAGGCGAAACAGTTTTAAATCTCAGGGGGTGGAATGTAAATTCACTTAATAGATAATAATTGAAATATTTTGTCAATAATGGTGATTTTAACAATATAACTTTATAATCCTAACGTTGAAACAATTTTGTTCATTAATTGTTTTGGGGACAGAAACCTGTTCCCCCTCCCGGGTCTGGCTTTTATGTGACTCCGGATCTTTGGCAATGTCCTTGACACCTATTTGTCCACTGAAATTATAGAGCCATAGAATCGATTGAGATACATACATATGAATGGATTGACAAATCACTGAGTGAAGGGTAAAAGGTATGGCGAATACATCCATGCCTTGCCGGAGACGGCCACCTCCACGAAAGCATAAAGAAAAAAAATAGAACCATAGAACCATAGAAAATTACAGCTCAGAAACAGGCCTTTTGGCCCTTCTTGTCTGTGCCGAACCATTTTATGCCCAGTCCCACTGACCTGCACTTGGACCATATCCCTCCACACCCCTCTCATCCATGAACCCGTCCAAGTTTTTCTTAAATGTTAAGCATTTACCACTTTATCCGGCAGCTCATTCCACACTCCCACCACTCTCTGCGTGAAGAAGCCCCCCCCCCTAATATTCCATTTAAACTTTTCTCCTTTCACCCTTAACCCATGCCCTCTGGGTTTTTTCTCCCCTAGCCTCAGCGGAAAAAGCCTGCTTGCATTCACTCTATCGATACCCATCAAAATCTTATACACCTCTATCAAATCTCCCCTCAATCTGCTACGCTCCAGGGAATAAAGTCCCAACCTATTCAATCTCTCTCTGTAACTCAGCTTCTCAAGTCCCGGCAACATCCTTGTGAACCTTCTCTGCACTCTTTCAATCTTATTTACATCCTTCCTGTAACTAGGTGACCAAAACTGTACACAATACTCCAAATTCGGCCTCACCAATGCCTTATATAACCTTACCATAACACTCCAACTTTTATATATAGCTTGAATATGTTTTTCTTTTCTTTATTCTTTAGTTCTCATTTTTGTGTCTTGATTTCCACCACCATTGAATTTATAATCTGCAATGATATTTCATTGACTGGGAATATAGAACATAAATGACATGGAATCCAAATGCCACAGAAGGAGGAGATTAATCTGAGGTGCCCTTATTTCGCCATCCGCTGCCCATCCGTAAATATGGAGGTAATTGTTTGTCGTATTTTCCTTTGTAAGTAGCGGTGTAAATACACCGACACTTATCTTTAGAGTAAATCAATCCTCTATTAGTAACCCCACAACAAACCATAGTTAAATTAAAATACGAGGGCTTGATACTTTACGTATACACACAGAAAACACAGGAAGCGGTGTTTGCAATACCTTCTCCTATTACACTCATATAATGAAAGAGAAATTCGTAAAATAAAGAGGTACGGGGCAAGGCCACGATTACAAAGCAAAAGCTATCATTTAAGGTGAGTGTGGAGTCCAAAATCCAGAGGGCAATGATCACTTTCTTGAGAGGACACCAGCTAAATGTTGGAGGATGATACTTTCCAGAGGGAAGGCCGTCCACGATGAGTGAAGAAACGGAGGGTAAGATTGCTCAGGAAGGTACAGGCACATAAATTCCAGTATTCCAGTCTTACACAGTGCAGACCGTGGCCAAGCAATTTGGCTGGACAAGCATTCTGTTGCTATCTGCTCGATGACAAAATGACTGATCCTCTGAACCTTCCAGCACCTTCAGTTAATATCACCTTATGGTGAAGGAAACAAAGCAGCGAGTGAAGAAATAGTGGAGGCGTTAGTTATGATCTTTCAAAAGTCACTGGAGTCAGGGAAAGTCCCAGAGGATTGGAAAATCGCTGTTGTAACCCCACTGTTCAAGAAGGGAACAAGAAAAAAGATGGAAAATTATAGGCCAATTAGCCTAACCTCAGTTGTTGGCAAAATTCTAGAATCCATCGTTAAGGATGAGATTTCTAAATTCTTGGAAGTGCAGGGTCGGATTAAGACAAGTCAGCATGGATTTAGTAAGGGGAGGTCGTGCCTGACAAACCTGTTAGAGTTCTTTGAAGAGATAACAAATAGGTTAGACCAAGGAGAGCCAATGGATGTTATCTATCTTGACTTCCAAAAGGCCTTTGACAAGGTGCCTCACGGGAGACTGCTGAGTAAAATAAGGGCCCATGGTATTCGAGGCAAGGTACTAACATGGATTGACGATTGGCTGTCAGACAGAAGGCAGAGAGTTGGGATAAAAGGTTCTTTCTCAGAATGGCAACCGGTGACAAGTGGTGTCCCGCAGGGTTCAGTGTTGGGGCCACAGCTGTTCTCTTTATATATTAACGATCTAGATGACGAAACTGGGAGCATTCTGGCCAAGTTTGCCGATGATACAAAGATAGGTGGAGGGGCAGGTAGTATTGAGGAGGTGGGGAGGCTGCAGAAAGATTTAGACAGTTTAGGAGAGTGGTCCAAGAAGTGGCTGATGAAATTCAACGTGGGCAAGTGCGAGGTCGTACACTTTGGAAAAAAGAATAGAGGCATGGACTATTTTCTAAACGGTGACAAAATTCATAATGCTAAAGTGCAAAGGGACTTGGGAGTCCTAGTCCAGGATTCTCTAAAGGTAAACTTGCAGGTTGAGTCCGTAATTAAGAAAGCAAATGTAATGTTGTCATTTATCTCAAGAGGCTTGGAATACAAAAGCAGGGATGTACTTCTGAGGCTTTATAAAGCACTGGTTAGGCCCCATTTGGAGTACTGTGAGCAATTTTGGGCCCCACACCTCAGGAAGGACATACTGGCACTGGAGCGGGTCCAGCGGAGATTCACACGGATGATCCCAGGAATGGTAGGCCTGACATACGATGAACGTCTGAGGATCGTGGGATTATATTCATTGGAGTTTAGGAGGTTGAGGGGAGATCTGATAGAAACTTACAAGATAATGAACGGCTTAGATAGGATGGACGTAGGGAAGTTGTTTCCATTAACAGGGGAGACTAGGACGCGGGGGCACAGCCTTAGAATAAAAGGGAGTCACTTTAGAACAGAGATGAGGAGAAATTTCTTCAGCCAGAGAGTGGTGGGTCTGTGGAATTCATTGCCACAGAGGGCTGTGGAGGCCGAGACGTTGAGCGTCTTCAAGACAGAAATTGATAAATTCTTGATTTCTCGAGGAATTAAGGGCTATGGGGAGAGAGCGGGTAAATGGAGTTGAAATCAACCATGATTGAATGGTGGAGTGGACTCGATGGGCCGAATGGCCTTACTTCCGCTCCTATGTCTTATGGTCTTATGGTCTTATGGACTCCATTCCCAATGAACATGATTTCACTCGAGTTGAGATGTACATCAAATCTCAAGTCCAGTTCTACCTGATTGCAGAATTTATGTGCAAAAAACAACACATCAGGGATAATATATTGATGTTGTCCATGTACCAGAATGAATTGACCAGAGTGACTCATTCTCTTTCTCTGAGTGCCTCTTTCTCATTCTCAGAGTGCCTAAGACTCTCAACACTCGATACCTACATGCTACATGATGGTCTCTACCAACAAGCACACGAACGAGGCAGGGGATAGAGGACAGTCCCTTTTTGTTCCAAATGTTATTGTTTTTATTTCAATTTATACCTGGTTAATATCTGTAGATCAGAGAGATACAAATGATTGTCCATTCCACAAAACACATTCAGTGTTTTTAAGGCCATTGACGAGATCAGAAGGACAATGGCAGGTGTTGAATTCCCTTTGCTTGTACGGGACAATTCTGTGGGATATTATTGAGGTGACTGAGGAATACATGAGGGTGGCATGAAGTAAAAAATCCAACTGAATCCTGAAAGCTAATGGACAGCTGAGATATATTTGATGGTGGCAACGCGCTGAACGTAAGTGGAAATGGAGACGACGATAAATTGATGGTGCAGATTTTTGGGGGTGGAGTTCTGGGAAACTACACACGATTTTGGTTCTTATCGAGGGTTTAACATAGCAGTTGCAAAGACGAAACGAAATCATTGCCGAGTTTGCTCAAATATGTTGAGGTATAACTGCAGAATCTGAAAGTATAATATAAACTGCAGTGTCGAATTTGCACCAACTGAGCAAAGACAGCAGAAATGGAAAAATGGAAGAACAAACTAGGGTCTTACAATAGGCCGCTCCAGTGGATACCTGTACAGTATGGTTCTGGGCAGTTGTTGTGTTTATCATCTCTGAGGGCGAGAGCCTGACCCCAGAAATCTGCACATCAAATTCGTGGAAGGGAATGGAAAATGCAGAGGGGAACCAATACGTGACTAGGATCAAATTTGGAAGAAAACGATATGCGATTTTACAGGTCAGGGACTGACCAGAAGCAACGCTAATGCAGTCACCACTGTACGTGGAAAACAAGCGCGGCTGACAAACTTAATTCGCATTTGGAAACGAGTCCTCCACAATTCCTTCTGAGTGCAATACGTAGCGTATCCTAATGACTGCCGGCCGGTGGCTCTGACATCCATCATTATGAAGTCCTTGGAAAGATTAGTCATGGGACGAATCAATTCCCGCCTCCAGAACTACCTGGATCCACGACAGTTTGCCTACCACCGTAACAGATCCACAGCAGACGCCATTTCCCTGGCCCAGCACTCATCCCTGGAACACCTAGATAACAAGGACATCTGTATCAGACTCCTATTTATTGACTGCAGCTCAGTCTTCAACACTATTACTCCCACGAAACTCATCTCCAAACTCCGTGGCCTGGGCCTCAGCACTTTCCTCTGCGACTGGATCCTGAACTTCCTAACTCACAGACCACAATCAGTAAGGATAGGCAACAACACCTCCTCCACGATTATCCTCAACACCAGTGACCCACAAGGCTGTATTCTCAGCCCCCGACTGTATTCCTTATACGTCTATGACTTTGTGGCCAAATTCCCCTCCAATTCGATTTTCAAGTTTGCTGACGACACCACCATAGTGGGTTGAATCTCAAACAATGACGAGACAGAGTACAGGAATGAGATAGAGAATCTGGTGAACTGGTGCGGTAACAATAATCTCTGCCTCAATGTCAACAAAACGAAGGAGATTGTCATTGACTTCAGGAAGCGTAAAGGAGAACATGCCCCTTTCTACTTCAAGGGGGACGAAGTAGAAAGGGTCGAGAGCTCCAAATTTTTTGGTGTCCAGATCACCAACAACCTGTCCTGGTAGCCCCATGCTGACACTGTAGTTAAGAAATTTCACCAAAACCTCTACTTTCTCAGAAGACTAAGGAAATTTGCCATGTCAGTTACGACTTTCATCAACCTTTATAGATGCACCGTAGAAAGCATTATTTCTGATTGTATCACAGCTTGGTATGGCTCCTGCTCTGCCCAAGACCGCAAGGAACTACAAAAGGTCGTGAATGTAGCTCAATCTATCACGCAAACCAGCCTCCCATCAATTGACTCTGTCTACACTTCACGCTGCCTCGGCAAAGCAGCCAGCATAAT
Source organism: Mustelus asterias (assembly GCF_964213995.1). Classification (NCBI taxonomy): domain Eukaryota; kingdom Metazoa; phylum Chordata; class Chondrichthyes; order Carcharhiniformes; family Triakidae; genus Mustelus; species Mustelus asterias. Next base: position 237,556 of record NW_027590554.1, read on the forward strand.
TAAGGACCCCACGCACCCCGGACATTCTCTGTTCCATCTTCTTCCTTTGGGAAACAAATATACAAAAGTCTGAGGTCACGTACCAACCGACTCAAGAGCAACTACTTCCCTGCTGCTGCCAGACTTTTGAATGGACTTACCTTGCATTAAGTTGATCTTTCTATGCACCCTATCTATGACTGTAACACTGCATTCTGCATTCTCTCGTTTCCTTTTCCATGAACCGTATGTTTTGTCTCTATAGAGCGGAAGAAACAATACTTTTCACTGTATGTTAATTCACGTGACAATAATAAATCAAATCCAATCAAATCAAATCAAAACACACGGTAGCCCAGTGGTTAGCACTGCTGCTTCACAGCTCCAGGGTCCTGGGTTCGATCTGTGTGGCGTTTGCACATTTTCCTCATGTCTGCGTGGGTTTCCTCCGGGTGCTCCGGTTTCCTTCCACAGTCCAAAGATGTGCGGGTTAGGTTGATTGGCTATGCTAAAAAATTGCCCTTAGTGTCCTGAGATGTGTAGGTTAGAGAGATTAGCAGGTAAATATGTAGGGATATGGGGGTAGGGCCTGGGTGGGATTGTGGTCGGTGCAGACTCGATGGGCCGAATGGCCTCTTTCTGTGCTGTAGGGTTTCTATGAAAACATAGATAGAACTCAAGGATACACATAACAATAAACTTAACCTGAAGAAAACGAATGAGTTCGGGCACGCTACTCTGGCTATCAGTGTTAAGTCAGCATGGGCATAATGTCACGAACTGTGCTGAATAAGAACGTCCAACAAGCTGGGTGAACATATGCGCCCATGAATTACAATCGCCGGTGGAAAAGCATTGTCCGCCAAAAATAGAAAAAAAATGCATACTTAAGTTCAGCACCGATGGCTGCAGCAGCTTCGGACGCTCAACGCAGCCATTTCACCAGGTGCCAGCGCATCGCAAGAAATTGCAAAGTACACCCCCTTATGAAGCAGCAAGCCTGGTAACGCTCTTGTGCTCCATGTTGCAAATGGCAGTTTTGCAGTGAAAATGGGACCCTTGCTCTTATAAAAGGAAATTATTTGTATTTGCATTCCATTCCTTGCTATTTCTTTCAAATAGTTCATACTGATGATATTTTCTCACTCACACAGCATTTTTAAAAGTTATTTTAATTGTTAAAAATGAGTATTATTTAAGATGTGTAAATAAAAGTTTGATTTGTTTCAAATTTGTGAAAGTACTATTTAGAGTCATACAATCAGAGGGTTGAATTTTCCCTTTCCAGCCGCCACAGGAATTGTAGCGAATGAGGGGCGGACAAGGGAAAGATCCGTTGACCACGGGCGGGATTTACCAGTTTTGGAATGAATGCAACCAACAAATTCTACTCGAAGGACGCCATTCTGCCGATGGTTTCTGAACTGAAAAGAGTTCGGTAATCCTCCTCAATCTGAGGGCAATTTAGCATGGATAATCAACCTAACATGCACATAATTGGATGATGGAAGGAAACCGCAGCACCCAGAGGAAAGCCATACAGACAAGGGGAGAACGTGCAAACTCCACACAGACAGTGACCCAAGGCAATAATTGAACCTGCCTCCCTGGGTCTGTGAGGCAGCAGTGCTAACCATTGTGTCACCGTGTCGCCCTAAATCTGCACTGTTTTAATATGTAACTTTTTAATAAGTGTGTCATGGTTATAACTGTTTGTGTGTTTTAATTTAGAACATTTTCAGAACTTTTTGAACCATGATTTGGATATCTGCATGAAATTGATCAAAGGAGAGTTCCGTTTTGGGCCGTGGAAAATCTAAATGTGTTTGTCATTCGTATTTTCTGCCTTGCTTACTTTAATTATAATTCTCATATTTAACTGGTATGTTTTAATAAAGCTTTTGTATCAATTCAGATTGAAATGTTGTTTTGTTTCAATAAAGCTTTACTAGAATTGTGTAGTTTAAGAAAGAATAATTATGAATAAATATAATGTTATAATCACAAAACATTGATACCATGTTCACATTAACGTAAACAGTTTATTCAGTAGCTGCACTGACATGTTTAATTGCCTCGTATCTTCAAGTTTCTTTCAAAATAAATTTCTGTAACCACAATCAATGAAATATCGATACATTAACACAACAATGCTGTTGTCGCTAAACAAGGAGATGGGCGATGGATCAGAAGAGGGGTAAGGAGGGGATGGGACGGGTAAAGGAGGGGTAAGAGAGAGGAGCGGAGTGGAAAAGGAAGGGAGGGAAAAAGCAGAGGAGGGGGAAAGTTGGGAAGGGAAAAAGGATGGGAGAAAAAGAGGGAGAGAAAAATGGGAGGTGGAAGGGTTTAGATTTTACACATAGCGTGGCTCTTCCATGCCGACATCAAAGTCTCAAAAAGAACTTCAGTTAAGAATCAAGTGAAAAGTGTGATGCTCCAACGGTGGTAGATCACGACTCCAGTTTTTAAAGTTGCACTGGATGCTGAGTTCACATCAGCTCAAATGATCATCTGAAGGGATACGCTTTCCTGAAATATTTGAACTAGCCGAGTTACACAAGGATCAACGTTGCATCAGGGAGACTCTTAAAATAGAGTTAAAATTGCTTCAACTACGTTGCAAATTCCAAACTCTGAAATTCATTCCAAAAACTGACATCCACTTTGTTATACAAGAACGAAAATTTTAATGGAATTAGTTGTCATGACAAAGTTGATAAACAATCTTATTTTTTCACTTCCGTTGTTTTATTTATATCTTAAACAACTTTTAAAAACATATACCAAAAGAAAACCAACCTCAAGAATGCCTCTACGCGTTGTAGCCAGACCAAAAAAAAGAGCAAATAAATAACGGCAATAACTCACCTAAGCACAGCGGAAGTGTCGAGGTTTTGGCACAATTACAGTTTCGCGCTTCAGGGTCGGCAGCTTTCCGAACCTCCATAGGAGGTGTCAAATTAGCGCGCTTAATGTTCACAGGCGCATGCACCGTGACTTCCGTGACGCCCCACGCGCAAGCCCGTAATCAACGGATCCCAGCATTTCGGGCCAAAAGTTGCAGCCAGAGAATCTAGCATCAGCATTGGCAAAGTCAAGCATGATTGCGTCAAGATTTGAACTCATATCGCTGAATTCAGGGTCCAGAATGCTCAACCGTGCACCAAAGAACACACTACTTTATCGAAAATTGAATTTTAAACAGCGGGGAAATTCAGCAAATTCCACTTCAATCACATTGCAGGCGATGCAGCAATTGACACTCCTGGCGTCACTGCGTCAGCCCCAGAGGACGATTGCTCAAGAATACAAAGCGACCAGGGGCAGAGAAGCTACATGGGGCAGGAGTCCACCAACAGGTGTGATTCACTCACTCATCTGTTCGAATTTTAACAGTAGCTGGGTCGACGAGAATAGTGGTTCCACTGAGATTCGAACTTGCATCCTGAATTCAAAGTTCCAGATTGCTAACCGTTACATCATGGAACCGATCGGACCCTGGTGTAATGCACGAGGCCTTTGCCTCAAACACACACACGCACAGAGATAAATGCACACACACACACAAACGCACATACACTTTCTCAATAATTGACAGACTCCAGTCGAATGGTTGTTATTATGTGACACCAGCTGCTCCTTTCTTTCAACAGAGCAGTTAAAGTGTAGCGAAGAGATGAAAAACATTGACGTTGCGGGCATCTGGCACCAGAGGCTCAATGATGTGCATTGTAATAGCAGCTGAACTTGCTGACAAATTGCCCTCTCCATTCGTACTTTGTGAAAAATTTAAACGAATCAGCAAATCAGCAAATCGATCTTCAGGCATTGGTAAAGAAAAGTAAGGTTTCGCCGAGACTTGAACTCAGATCGTTGAAATCAGAGTCCAGAGCTCTCCACATTACAAACAGAGCCAGAAATCAGCAGGCAACTGCAAATGTTCGCTCAAAGCATTTGACGTCTTTCATTCAATGTGGCAGCAACAGCAAATGTAACAACAATAAGCCAGAAATTCCCATCGCCGTCGGAAATGCATAAATAGAAAAAAAAAGTACATGCTTGCATTTCAGGAGCAGCTCCGCCGAAACTGGCGATGTCTGCAGCATCCGCAGACCAACAGCGAAACCTTCTGGCCAGGCCCCAGCGTTTCGCAAGAGATTGCTAACCGTGCCCCCTTATGACGTGAAAAGCCTGGGAACGCGCATTGAGGTCCAGGTTCAAAAAATCTTTCTTGCAGTGAAAACGGGACCCTGCTCTCCTACAGGCATGTAGTCGCATTTCATTTCATTTTGCTATTTCTTTTAAGTTCTTAATATTGCTGTTATTGGCTCATTCACCTGTATTTTTTTTATTCATTGAACATGATTATTACCATAGAACCATAGAACCATAGAACCATAGAAAATTACAGCTCAGAAACAGGCCTTTTGGCCCTTCTTGTCTGTGCCGAACCATTTTTTGCCCAGTCCCACTGACCCGCACTTGGACCATATCCCTCCACATCCCTCTCATCCATGAACCCGTCCAAGTTTTTCTTAAATGTTAAAAGTGACCCCGCATTTACCACTTTATCCGTCAGCTCATTCCACACTCCCACCACTCTCTGCGTGAAGAAGCCCCCCCTAATATTCCCTTTAAACTTTTCTCCTTTCACCCTTAACCCATGCCCTCTGGTTTTTTTCTCCCCTCGCCTCAGCGGAAAAAGCCTGCTTGCATTCACTCTATCGATACCCATCAAAATCTTATACACCTCTATCAAATCTCCCCTCAATCTTCTACGCTCCAGGGAATAAAGTCCCTACCTATTCAATCTCTCTCTGTAATTCAGCTTCTCAAGTCCCGGCAACATCCTTGTGAACCTTCTCTGCACTCTTTCAATCTTATTTACATCCTTCCTGTAACTAGGTGACCAAAACTGTACACAATACTCCAAATTCGGCCTCACCAATGCCTTATATAACCTTACCATAACACTCCAACCTTTATACTCGATACTCCGATTTATAAAGGCCAATGTACCAAAGGCACTCTTTACGACCCTATCCACCTGTGACGTCACTTTTAGGGAATTCTGTACCTGTATTCCCAGATCCCTCTGTTCAACTGCACTGTTCAGAGTCCTACCATTTACCCTGTACGTTCTACTTTGATTTGTCCTTCCAAAGTGCAATATCTCACACTTGTCTGCGTTAAATTCCATTTGCCATTTTTCAGCCCATTTTTCCAGTTGTTCCAAATCCCTCTGCAAGCTTTGAAAACCTTCCTCACTGTCCATTACTTAACATGCATGAATACAAAATGTTTTATTGGTTTCAAATCTGTGAAGTTTGCTCTGTTTCCTACATTGCAATAGTGAATCCACTTCAAAATAACTTTATTGGCGAGAAAACACTTCGAGATTCCGGTGATGGTGAAAGGTGCTATGCAAATGAGTGTTTTTTTCTCTGAATCGATGTCACTGATTATTGTTCTCTATTTTCAACGCAGTAGATCAAACTTCCCCACTCGATCGAGGTCCCTCATTTTCAAAACTCAATATAATCTCCCCTTTGCCTCCAATACTCCAATGAGAACAAACACATTCAATCAAATGTTCCCTCACAGCTCATTGCGTTGTGTGTACGTTCAGGAGCAATTCATGAATACTCTCCCCTCATCTCATCAAGAAATTGACGAAAGTAAGCCAAAAGCTCCAATATGTTCCATTCAGTCATCAATAACATCGTTCACAACTTGTTATTCAGAGCTGCATCTCCTTCCAAACAATGCAAAATAATTTCCTCGGGATTTGTTCCGGCTTTATGCCCTCATTTTGAAATGAGATTCGCTTCAATATCTGACGCATGAATATCCTTGATCGTGAATGCTTTAATACACTTTTTTTTAACTCGCAAATTGATCACATCTCCATTAATTTGTCTCCAATTTGTTCGTATCTGTTCAAGCACACATTTCGAAATGACTTTCGCTTTAGTATCCAACACAAATTGAATTCCAAAACTGACGGACAAACACTGGGAAACAAATAACTGGGTAACACAAATCCGATTGTGTTCATTTTCAGATTCACAACACTCAGCCTTTCAATCAAATTGACTAATTTAAAACAGAAATTATTTAGAACGTTTAGGTAACATTTTTGTAAATCACTCGCTCGGGTATTTCGTAAATGCTGCTCGGAGGTTTCGTGAGCGTTCTCCTGTGCCTGTGCTCAGTGTATTGGGAGGTTTGACCCTGGTTGGAGCATCTTGTGTCCCAGGGATGGGCAGTAAGCTCTGATTAAAGCTGCAGTCGCCGCTTTCTGCTGGCATCTGGAGATTGAAGAATGTTGGGTAAAATCGTGCTGCTGCTCCCTGTTTCACTCACTGTAGAGGTGATTAAAGTATGTGATTATCTAAATTGCGATATATTTATAGATATGCAGTTGGTGAGGTGTAGACACATGATAGGGCTAGTTGCTTTCTCATTATACCATAGAATCCCGGCAGAAGAAGTCACTTGGCCCATCGAGTGCGCACCGACTCTCCGACAGAGAACCTAACTCAGGCCTACCACATTTTCCATAACCCTATTCATTTCCCATAGCTAATACTGGGAAACTAAGAGGAAATTTAGCATGGATATTCCACTTAAATGTCCATCTTTGGACATATGCATCGGTACGCCTAGGGTGCTGTTGGGAAGGGTGTTCAGGATTTTGATCAGAGCACATATATTGAGAAATCAGGATGGCGAGTTCCACATGGTGTTTGTTTGATGTCTCAACTGCTATTGTCCTTCTGCATGCAAACAGTCGTGGATCTGCAACATGCTGCTCAAGGAGCCTTGCTGAGTTCATCAAATGCGCCAGATGGTGCTCACTGCTGTTATTTATCCAAATATTCACACTGCTCAGCAGGCCCTCAGATATTGTATGCATGACGAAGGATCTTACAAATTCGTCCAAGTTCATAGTCCAATAGTTCACAAGGTAGAAGACTGATCAAAATGGTAGACGAGTAACAGCAGTCTTTCATTAAATTGCTGACACGTAAGCAAGTTTATGTGTGACAACAGCGTTTCTGTTTTGTTGTTAATAACAATGTCACTCGCAAGCAGCACTGCTTAAATTTGGACACCGGCTGAATAAATGAAAAGGTAACGGGTCAGTTTCAGTCTGGACATCAAAAGATCGAATGCGAGATGATAAATATTTCGCCTGACTTCATTGGTCCGGATCTGTCATTAGATACCAAATATTAACGATTTTATGCCGAAGCTTCGACATCTCTCCTGCCTATCGGTTGAAACTTCATGTTAGCCTGTGTCTTGAAGCGGGAAATTGGGTGAAAGCTGAGACTGTCTCTGCTTTTGCACACCATGACCGTGAGAATTCCCAGGCCGACCATATGTGCAGTATTTACCAAAAATTAGAATAGAGATTCACTGTTGTGATTCATCCAGAATTTATAAACATTATATACACTACTTTTGCAATGTCAACATGCCATTCAGAGCATAATCCGTGCTGAAGCTGATGATTCCACTGAATTTCATATAGATTTTTAAATTTGGCTGTTAATGATGCATAAACATTTAAAAGCTAATTATGTAATTAGAGTCGATTCGCACTCTTCGTGGATACTATGAATGTTGTTCTCATTGATTATCTAAAAGAGTACCCAGTAAATAGATTGTTTTCTCCCTTGTCATTTCCCACCCCTGTTCCAATGTTTACAACAGAAGGGTTCCAGTGCAGGCTTGTGAGGGGGGAACAATCAGCGGGAGTAGTATTGCACACATTTCAAGGCACAATCTACCTTCCAGATACAAACCATACAGAGGAGGAATGCCGAGAGGAGTACACTAAGTAGTTAACGTATTGTATTTAATATAGACAACATAGATCGACAACATTAGAACATAGAACATAGAACAGTACAGCAACAGAATAGGCCCTTCGGCCCACGATGTTGTGCCGAGCTTTATCTGAAACCAAGATCAAGCTATCCCACTCCCTATCATCCTGGTGTGCTCCATGTGCCTATCCAATATCCGCTTAAATGTTCCTAAAGTGTCTCACTCCAATATCACTGCAGGCAGTCCATTCCACACCCCAACCACTCTCTGGGTAAAGAACCTACCTCTGATATCTTTCCTATATCTCCCACCATGAACCCTATAGTTATGCCCCCTTGTAATAGCTCCATCCACCCGAGGAAATAGTCTTTGAACGCTCACTCTATCTATCCCCTTCATCATTTTATAAACCTCTATTAAGTCTCCCCTCAGCCTCCTCCGCTCCAGAGAGAACAGCCCTAGCTCCCTCAACCTTTCCTCATAAGACCTACCCTCCAAACCAGGCAGCATCCTGGTAAATCTCCTCTGCACTCTTTCCAGCGCTTCCACATCCTTCTTATAGTGAGGTGACCAGAACTGCACGCAATATTCCAAATGTGGTCTCACCAAGGTCCTGTACAGTTGCAGCATAACACCACGGCTCTTAAACTCCAACCCCCTGTTAATAAAAGCTAACACACTATAGGCCTTCTTCACAGCTCTATCCACTTGAGTGGCAACCTTTAGTGATCTGCGGGTATGGACCGCAAGATCTCTCTGTTCCTCCACAGTCTTCAGAGCCCTACCTTTGATCCTGTAATCCACATTTAAATTAGTCCTACCAAAATGAATCACCTCACATTGATCACGATTAAACTCCATTTCCCATTTTTCAGCCCAGCTTTGCATCCTATCTATGCCTCTTTGCAGTCTACAACATTGGACGCACTGCATAGGTATCTCTGCCGCCCCCATGACTGTTGCCATGCTATTCCCTCGAGGCACAGGGAATAACATTTGCAATTCATGTCATGTTTTATTTTGATCATAATTTAAATAACTTAACAAAAGGACGTAATATATATTTCACGGAATTCTAAATTTGCATTGGGTCCCCGCATAAATAAATGGATTAATGCAGGAACTCAAAAGTTGCAGCATTAGTCCACTTTCTTCAAGAATATAATTGGATTTGCTGAAACTTGAACCTTCTAAATAAATAACGCTCGCAATTCGGACATAAAGGAAAGTTACAACAGCGAGCAAATATAATAGGATGAAACTGGCTGAGATGGCAAATAGTAAAATAATGGACTTATTCCTTTTCTCCATCTCTGGATCATTCTGACTCTCTGCAATGCTCTGGGCTCGGAGTCTTCTGCGGGCTCGATTGGCTGCAACAATATGGTTGACAGTTAGAACATTGAGCATCAAAATAAGGACAAATGGGAGACAAGGTATTAAAATGGCATTTATGCTGCCATATGCGATCCATCCGGATGAAGTATTAAAATACTGATGTTAACTTGCAGTACCGAGGAATATTGTTAATGATAATGGAAGGTTCACAAGCAAAGAACAAGGGAATTTTTTTAGCACAGTGAACAAAACAGACAGTTCCTATCACCAAAGCTGAAATTTTCTTTTTGCAGTATTTTGTTTTTAGCCTTTGGCAACAAATAGCTATAAATCGATCGAAGGTGAAAGCGACTGTTAACCAGACAGAAGAATCCCTAACACCATATATCAGCACAAGACTGAGAGCAAAGGCTGGAGTGATTGAGAGGAAACTGAATGGAAAATATACACCCAAAATGCGATTTATTATCACCGCCAGGATCATGACCAGGAGATCTGTCACTGCCATGGACATCAAGTACAAAGAACAAAGAACAGTACAGCACAGGAAACAGGCCCTTCGGCCCTCCAAGCCTGTGCCGCTCCTTGGTCCAACTAGACCAATCGTTTGTATCCCTCCATTCCCAGGCTGCTCATGTGACTATCCAGGTAAGTCTTAAACGATGTCAGCGTGCCTGCCTCCACCACCCTACTTGGCAGCGCATTCCAGGCCCCCACCACCCTCTGTGTAAAAAACGTCCCTCTGATGTCTGAGTTATACTTCGCCCCTCTCAGCTTGAGCCCGTGACCCCTCGTGATCGTCACCTCCGACCTGGGAAAAAGCTTCCCACTGTTCACCCTATCTATACCCTTCATAATCTTGTATACCTCTATTAGATCTCCCCTCATTCTCCGTCTTTCCAAGGAGAACAACCCCAGTCTACCCAATCTCTCCTCATAGCTAAGACCCTCCATACCAGGCAACATCCTGGTAAACCTTCTCTGCCCTCTCTCCAATGCCTCCACGTCCTTCTGGTAGTGCGGCGACCAGAACTGGACGCAGTACTCCAAATGTGGCCTAACCAGCGTTCTATACAGCTGCATCATCAGACTCCAGCTTTTATACTCTATACCCCGTCCTATAAAGGCAAGCATACCATATGCCTTCTTCACCACCTTCTCCACCTGTGTTGCCACCTTCAAGGATTTGTGGACTTGCACACCTAGGTAGTAGGTGATGCATCCGGAGAGACCACATCTTCCTCGTGACAGGATCACAATTACTGCCAGATTAGCTGTGAGAGGGAAACATACCGAGTGAAAATGCAATCGTGATAAAGGAATGCTGAAGAAACATTTTTGAAAAATTTTCAGATTGGACATCAGCAAACTAAAAGCAGAGCCAGCATTTCAGGTTTGTGATCTAACGGTTTCATTGGAGAAAACGGATGCTAATGTTTAATAAATCCACAATACTGCTCTGTACTCCCAGGAAGAATGCCGGCTCAGTCCTACAGTAAACACGTTACTTCATACTTTGTGACTCAGTTAAATGAAAGACAATGAGTTATTTTCGCATTCACTGAGGCAGAACACGTTTTGGCTGGAATATTGGGGAGAATTAAAAAAGAAAACGCAATAATAGAGCGACATCTGAATTGAGCAGCAAGGCATCAGAAGGTGTTTTCTGGGAAAAGATACTAAATGCTTTCGATGCGAACAAATCCTGGAAAACACATCAATGCGCAGAAGCATTTTGGGACAAAAAGTACGTGACCAGGAACTCTTGAACTGTAATGATCAGAAGGTAAAGGAATAGTGATTCACGGGAACAAGAAAAGCTACCAACATATCGGAAATATTCATTGTAAGTTGGACGTCTATCGCTTCACAGTGAAACGGCATGTTTTCAAAACGTATTTTACCACTGAGAGAATTATACACTGCCCAGGATGCCATATATTTTCTCAGCCGATAAACTGAGGACCCATGCGATAAAATGCGACACAGATTCAAGAAGTGCACACTGATCTTATTCCAGCTCAATGTAAATAAGCATAAATAAAATAATGCAGTAGCTGTGTCTAGAATATGTTACAAGTATGGTAATTGTGTGATGATTCATACAAGGTAACATCGCTGGATAAACATTAGAAATGCAGATGCATCGTGGTGATATTGCGGTACTTCCCTCCTAATAATCATGTAAATGAACAGAAGGACACAGGAAATGAGATATGATAACTGTAAATGGGAACAATTTCTAACCATGTGGTCACAGGAACATTATATATTGTCAAAGTATAAAACAGAAACCAGAAATGGGAAGAAATTATGATAAAGGAAAGAAATAACACCGTTAAAAGGAAGCAAATCCAGCAATCGTGCAAGTAAATAAAGAACACAGATCAAATAAGCTTACAAGACAGGAACAGGCCCTTGGGTCCTCCAGGCCTACGCCGACCACGCTGTTCATCTGAACTAAAACCCCTGACTATATTCCTTTATTCCCAACCATTCATGTACTTGTCAAGACGCCCCTGAAAAGTCACTATCGTATCTGCTTCCACTTACTCCTCCAGTAGTGAGTTCCAGGCACCCACCACTCTCTGTGTAAGAACATACCTCGTACATATCCTTTTAAACCATGCTCCTCGCACCTTAAACCTATGCCCCCTTGTGATTGACTCTTAAACCCTGGGAAAAAGCTTCTCACTATCCACTCCTTCCATTTTCTTCATAATCTTGTCGACTTCTATCAGGTCGCCCCTCAACCTGCGTCGTTTCAGTGAGAACAAACCAGCTTTCTCCAACCTCTCCTCATAGCTAATGCTTTCCATACCAGGCAACATCATGGTAGGTATTTTCTTTACCCTCTTCAAAGCCTCCACACCCTTCTGCCAGTGTGGCGACCAGAAAGAGACACAAGATTCCAAGTGCGGCCTAACTAAGGTTCCAGAAAGCTGCAATATTACTTGCGGATTTTAAACTCAATGCCCCGGCTGATGAAGGCAAGCACGCCGCATGTCTTCTTGACTACCTTCTCTATCTGCGTTGCCACTTTCAGTAACCTGTGTACCAGTACACCCAGACCCCTCTTTCTATCGATACTCTTAAAGGCTCTACCATGTACTGGATATTTTCCATCTGTATTAGACCTTCCAAAATCAAGTACGTCACATTTGTCCGGATTAAACTCCATCTGCCATCTCTCCGCCCAAGTCTCGAACCGAATTATTTCCTGCTGTATCCCCTGACGGTCATCACTGCTGTCTGCAATTCCACCAACCTTTGTGACGTCCACATAAATACAAATCAAACCAGTTATATTATTCTCCAAATCATGTGCATATATTACAAACAGCAATGGTCCCAGCACTGATCCCTGAGGAACACCTGTAGCAACAGCCTTGGAATTAATTAGATTGGTAAAGTGGAACATTAAACAGAAAATTGTTATTTCTTAAAATTCAACGACTATATTGCAAAATGCGATAGAAAGGGAAGTTGTCGCAGTGAAATTAACAGATCATGTTGGATATGAATGCCAGTATGATAAAAAAAATAATAACACTTCCAGGGAACGGGGGCGGTGATGAGCTGAAATCAGAAAGCAATAGCAGCGATTGACAATGATTTCCGTACCGAATACTTCATGAAATGTGCTTACCTGGAATCCCGATCACTGCAAGCACGGGATAGTAAATGACAAAGACCAACCCTTTTGGTAATCCATGCATTTCTGTCAGCAGCTGCCAGTTTATTCTGCTCGACAATTAGAGATTGACAGATATATAACCTAGGCCAGGCTTCAGGGAGTTCATTTGATCTTTTGCAATAATTACACTAATTGAAATAAACAACTTGAAGCTGGGTCTGCTTTGAAAATCTTCATGCTTTGATGAAGTGGAAAAAAAACTTTTCAAGGTCGCTGACACAGTTCTGAAGTAAATTGCTCAGAATGTACAGTATGAGAACTGTAACATTCACCAGCATGCAGACGAAATAGACAGTAGCATGGGGGGATTCTCACGTCATGAAGTTTCACCATCAGATATAACTGAGCAGAGCTGTTCTGGCCCAAAAGTAATAATCAGCCAATGTCTCGCTCCAGATTATTATTCCCTCTGTGTGATCACCGATCCAGTGCGTTAGATCGACCTCAAACTTTGCGTGTCAACACGTCCAGTTTGTTATTGTCTCTTCCATTGCATATTAGCCGATCTCAGTTTCATGTTATTCAAAATGAACAGGTCAAGATTATGCTCATCAGGTCCATTTTCGGAGTTGCACATGATTTGGGCATTTTCAGTTCAGTGCTTTTGCATTCAGCGTGGACAGGCCCCGTTCAGTACGTTTACTTTCAGTAAAATCTCGCCCAATCCAGCATAGTTACATGTTGTCATAAAGGATCAGGCCGGCACAGAGACGGTCATTAATTGCAGCTTCATTCCAGCAAGATTGTACAAAAACCGGGCGACGTCCACTTCAGCACAATTAGATTTAACGCAAGAAGGCTCCAGTCAGTCCCATTACTTTCAATATCAACGTATCCACTTTCTGCTTAGATCCCGGAAATTATGACTATCATTGTCGAATGTCCCGCCTGAACAAGGTTAAAGAATGGTGGACTTGTCTCCGGAACACCCATGCACACCCTACCATCCCGCAGCCCCAACCTCTTCCCTGCCCCTTATAATTGCGGCAAACCGAACCAGAAAACCAGTTCAGTGATTTTCGGCTGCGAGCATTGACGAGTTCGCTGAATGAAAATTATTTGGAGACAACACGTGCAATTTCAGTTCAGCGTGTTTTCATTCAGTTTGCGCGTGTCGAGCTCAGGACTGTTTCAGTGGAATGTGCAGGGCCAGCTCATTGAAAATGTACATTTATCACTTTCCCCATTTGCAAATCACTGGCCATAATCCTCTCCATTTGTGAATGGGCAGTCAGTTACCTGATCTCATCTGAATGATCTGTCTTTCTTCTGTGAACTGAGAACCAACAACTCTCACAACTGAGATTCGATGAGCGTATTCTCACAGGGAAAATAAAATCATCTCTTTTAACTCCACCTGATTCTGACAAATAGAAGGTGTTGCCCTATGTACGCTCCTGTGTCCCAGCAACGTCGGTCTCTTCTTTTATGACATCTGAAACATTCGTTTTGTTCACGAAGACAAGCTGGAGCAGGAGAAGGAGGATGAGGGGCGGCGAGGGGGCGAGGTGGACGTCCTGCCGAATGGGGAGTCAGGGTAAAGAGGGCAGGCGGCGATGGCAGTTGTCCGGCAGGGAAGGGCAATAAGGGATGTCTTAATCGCAGCCCAATTCACATAGTTGGTGCTGTGCAATGAGGAGGCTGCAACCAACACGCATCCACGCACCCCAGGAGCAACTGCAGCCGCCATTCCCCCTTCAAAGCGACCAGGGCCCTCAAACCACATTAACCTTCCCCAGCCTCTGTCACCCAACACCCTGTCCCCCAGAAACATCCAAACATGTTAATGCGCCGGGCTGGCAAGGTTGTGAGTCTTGGTTGAAGGCTGGAGGACGATGACGACTCGATGTTGTGCACACTGGGATCCTACCCCTTGTGCCTCTCAAGTCTGACTCCTACATGTTCTCTGAATGCACGCTGTCACCCTGGCCCACGTAGCAGCAAGGGTTGGGGGCACGAGTTTGTGGGATAATCAGTGAGCATGAGGTGCACTGGGTTAGGCACTGTGTAACATGTGGCTGAGTCTCACAAGGCACAACAGTCAACACCTCTGTGCATGAAAACCCCCGGACACAAAGGGGCAATTTAGAATGCCAAATTAACCTAACCAGCGCATCTTTGGACTGGGTTATCAACTGGGATTCAAACAATATGAGGGTTTCTGAGGGAGAAGAATTCATTCTGTGAGTCCAGGAAAATATTTTCAACAAATTAGTGACAAACCCAAAAAAGAAAAGATGAAATTCTTAACCTAGTTTTGGGAACGAAGAAGGGCAAGTGGGTGAAGTGGGAGTCGATGACCATATCAGGGATAGTGATCACATTCAGTTGGATTCAGCCTTACCATGCAAAAGGACAGAGACAAAGCAGGAACAAAAGTTTCGAACTAAGAGAAGACAATGTTTTCAGGAATGAGAAGGGACTTGCCTGGCGTGGGCTGGACAACACTGATCGGGGATAAACCAGTGGAAAACCAGTCGGAAACACGAAAAAGTGTGATCGGGAATCATAGAAACCCGACAGTGCAGATGGAGGTAATTTGAGTCATCATCAACCCACCTAACCAGCCCATCTTTGGATTGTTGAAGGAAACTGGAACACCCAGAGGAAAATGACGCAGACACGGGGAAAATGTCTAAGCTCCACTCAGTCAGTCACCCATGTTGTTGTGAGAAAATGTACGAAGTAAACATGTCCCCTCCAAAAATAAGAGTGGTTCTGCTAATTCTAGATCCCCTGATTGTCTGCAAGAATACAGGGGACGGTCAAACAGAAAAGGAAAGTGTCCGATAGACACAAAGCAGGAATCACTGCAGATAGCCTCGATGAATATAGGAAGGGCAGGAGCAAAGTGAAAAGGAATTAAGGAAATCTAAGAGAGGGCACGAAAAATGGTTATCAAGTAAAGTTAAAGAAAACCCAAAGATGTTTTGCCAATATCTTAATGGTAAACGTTAAGGCAAAAGTGTGACCTATCAGCAATGAAGAACAGAACGTCTGTGTAGATGCAGAGGATGTGGGAAGGATTTTAAATGGATATTTTGTCTCAGTATTTACAATGCAAAGGGGTGATGCAGATTTTGCCCTGGAGGAACGCTGAGGTATTGGACGGAGCAAGCTGAAAGGGATTTCTCGAAGGGCCAGATGGACTGTTTCCGAGGCTGCTGAAAGAGAATCATCGAATCCTACAGTGCCAAAGGAGGCCATTTGGCACATCGAGTCTGCACCGACCACAATTCGATGCAGGCCTTATCCCCATAACCCCATGCATTTACACGAGCTAGTCTCACTGACACTGAGGTGAAATTGATCATGGCCAATCCAACTAACCCGCATATCTTTGTACTATGGGAGGAAACCGGAACATCCGGAGGAAACCCATGCAGACACGGGGAGAATGTGCAAACTCCACAAAGACAGTGACCCAAGCTGGGAATCAAACCCGGGTCCATTGCACTGAGAAGCAGCAGTGCTAACCAAATTGCCACCATGCCGAGGTCTGGGATGAGATCGCAGATGCTCTGAGAATGATTTTCCAATCCTCACTAGATAACAAGTAAACCGTTTTGGATCCTTTGGGGGATTGCCTATCAGAGGATAACAGCAGCAGCATACAGAACAGTGGCACCACGGCTGGCCCTGGTGTTAAGCAGAGACGGACAAAGAGCACTCGAGCAAGAGTTAAAGGGCACGCTATAATTCGGGGGAAAGATGGGCATTTCTGTGTACGTGAAAGAGACTCCAGGATGTTGCCTCTCAGGCGCCACATTCCAGGATGTCGCTAAACGGGCAGAACGCATTCTGAAGGGAGAGAGTGAACAGCCAGAAGTCATGGTACATATGGGTACTCACGACCATGGAAGGAAGAGTGACGAGGTCCTGCAGCAGTAGTTTAGGGAATTAGGCATACATTTAAAATGCAGGACCTCGAGGGTTGTAATCTCAGGACTACTCCCTGTGCCACGTGCCGGTGAGGCTCGAAATAGGAAGATACTTCAGCTCAGCATATGGCTAAACAGCTGGTGTCGGAGGGAGGGCTTCCGACATCTGGAGCATTGCGTTCTCTTCCAGGACAGGTGTTGCATCTAAACTGGAGGGGCAGGAAAATTCTGGCCGGAAGGTTTGCTAGTGTCACACGGAAGGATTTAAAGTAGTTTGGCAGCGGTATGGGAACCAAAGCAAAGGTGAATTAACTGAAGGGGCACGAGAGAGTAGGGCCAGTAAGACTCAGAGGAACAGCAGGCAGGGCGTGGTTGCTGATCAACGAGGGTCTGGTGGACTGAAGTGCATTTGTTTCAATGTGACAAGTGTAACAGGTAAGGCAGATGAACTTAGAGCTTGGATTGGTACTTGGAACTATGATGTTGTTGCCATTACGGAGACTTGGTTAAGGGAGGGACAGTACTGGCAGCTTAACATTCAGGATACAAATGTTTGAGGTGGGATATAAAAGAGGGGAATATAAAAGGGGTGGAGGAGTTGCATTACTGGTTAAGGAGAATATCACAGCTGTACTTCCGGGGGGGGAGGGGTTGTGGGGGGGGGGGGGGGCACCTCAGAGGGCTCATTCTGTGAGGCAATATGGGTCGAGCTCAGGAATAGGAAGGGTGTAGTCACAGTGTTGGGGGTTTTCTAGAGGCCTCCCAACAGGCAGCGGGAGATAGAGGAACAGATATGGAGGCAGATGTTGGCAAAGTGTAAAAATAACAGGGTTGTTGTGGTGGGAGAATTTAACTTCTCCGATATTGACTGGTACTCACTTAGTGTTCGATGAGTGAATGGGACATATTTTGTGCGGATCATCCAGGAGAGCTTCTTGAAACAGCATGTAGATAGTCCAACTAGGGAAGGGGCCGTACTGCACCTGGTATTGGGGAATGAGCCCGGTCAGGTGTCCGACGTTTCTGTACAGGGGCAGTTCGAGAAGACTGGCCACAAATCAGTAAGCTTTAAGGTAATGATGGATGAGGATACGTGTAATCCTCACGTGAAGGTGCTAAATTGGGTGAAAGGTTAATTACAGAAATGTATGGCAGGAACTAAGGAATGTAGATTGGGGACAGATATTTGAGGAGAAAGAAACATCTGACATGTGGGGGCCTTTCAAGTGTAAGTTGATAGGAATTCAGGACCGGCATATTATTGTAATAATGAAGGATAAGTACGGCAAAGATACTAGAGGGCTCGGTAGTATTGAGGAAGCGCGTGGGGGGAGGGGGGTGTTGCAGAAGGACTTGGAAAGGTGAGGCGAGTGGGTAAAGAAGTGGCAGATGGAATACAATGTGGAAAAGTGAGAGGTTATGCATTTTGGAAGGAGGAAAAGAGGCATAGACAATTTTCTAAATGGGAAAATGCTTAGAAAATCAGAAACACAAAGGGACGTGGGAGTCATTGTTCAAGATTCTCTTAAGGTTAACGTGCAGGTTCAGTCGGCAGTTGGACAGGCAAATGCAATATTAGTATTCATGTCGAGAGGGCGAGAATGCAAGAGCAGGAATTTACTTCTGAGGCTGTATATGGCTCGGGTCAGACCCTATTTGGAGTATGGTGAGCAGTTTTGGGCCCCATGTCTGAGGAAGGTGTGCTGGCCTTGGAAAGGGCCCAGAGGAGGTTCAAAAGAATGATCCCTGGAATGAAGAGCTTGACGGAAGAGGAATATTTGAGGACTCTAGGTCTGTGTTCGTTGGAGTTTTGAAGGATGAGGGGGATATTATTGAAACTTACAAGATACTGCGAGGCCTGGATAGAGTGGAAGCAGAGAGGATGTTTCCACGAGTGTGAAAAACTTGAACCAGAGGGCAGAACCCCAGGCTAAAGGGATGATCCTTTAGAATAGAGATGAGGAGGAATTTCTTCTGCCAGAGAGTGGTGAATCTGTGGAACTCTTTGCCGCAGAACGCTGTGGAGGCCAAGTCATTGAGTGTCTTTAAGACAAAGATAGATAGGTTCTTGATGAATAAGGGGATCAGGGGTTAAGGGATAAAGGCAGGAGCATGGGGATGAGAAAGATATCAGCTATTATTGAATAGTGGAGCAGACTCAATGGGCCGCATGGCCTAATTCTGGTCTGATATCTTATGGTCTTATGGTCTTATGGCAAGCTTCGGGAACCTTGGATAACGAGAGCCTAGTCAAAGCGAAAAAGGAAGAATTTGTCAAGGCTCGGAGGCTGGGAACACACGAAGCAAGTTTGGAATACTCGGAAAGTAAAAAGAAACTTAAGCAGGGTGGCAGGAGGGATAAAAGGGGTCACAAAAAATCATTGGCCAGCAGGATGAAGGAACATCACAAGGTTTGTTATACATATATAAAGAGCAAGGGGGTAGCGAGGGAGCAGGTTGGCCCACTCAAGGACAAGGGAGGGAATCTATGCGTGGAGCCAGAGGAAATGGGCGAGGTATTAAATTAGTACCTTGCGTCAGTATTCACCAAGGAGAAGGACTTGGTGGATGATGAGTCTGGGGAAGGGTTTGCAGATAATTTGGAACATGTAGAGATCAAAATGTTGGAGGTATTGCGGTTCTTGAGAAACATTAAAGTAGACAAGTCCCCAGGACCTGATGGGATAGACCCCAGAATACTGAGAGGCGCAAGGGAGGGAATTGCTGGGGTCTTGGTAGAAATCTTTGTATCCTTACTGGCTACAGGAGAGGCCCTCGAGGATTGGAGAATAGCCAGTGTTCTTCCTTTGTTTAAGAAGGATAGCAAGGAGAAGCTAGGTAATTGCAGGCCGGTGAGCCTTATGTCAGTGGAAGGGAAATTTTTGGAGAGGATTCTTCGAAACAGGAATGACTGCATCTTGGAAAAAAAGTGGACGTATTAGGGAGAGGCAACCTGTTTTTTGTGAAGAGGCGGTCGTGTCTCACTAACTTGATCGAGTTTTTCGAGAAAATTACGAAGATGATTGATGAGGGTAGGGCAATGGATGTTGTCTACATAGACTTCAGTCAGGCCTTTGACAAGGTCCCTCATTGCAGACGGTACGGAAGGTGAAGCTGCAAGGGCTCAGAGGTGAGCTGGCAAGATCGATACAAGATGGCTCGGTTTTCGAAGACAGAGGGTAGCAGTGGACGGGTGCATTTCTGAATGGAGAGTAGTGACAAGTGGCGTTCTTAAGGATTCAGTGCTGGGATCTTTGCTGTTTGTAATACATATAAATGATTTGGAGAAAAATGTAACTGGTTTGATTCGTAACATCGTGGATGACAGAAAGGTGGGAGGAATTGCAGATAGCGATGAGGCTGTCAGACGATACAGCAGGACATAGAGTGGTTGGAGACTTGGGCGGAGAGATGGTAGATGGAATTAAATCCGGACAAATGTGAGGGAATGCACACTGATGGGAAATATGCACTAAATGGCAGAACCCTAAAGAGATTGGCAGAGGAATCTGGGTGTACAGGGACACAGGCCACTGAAAGTGGCAATGCAGGTGGAGAACATAAGAACATAAGAACATAAGAAATAGGAGCAGGAGTAGGCCATCTCGCCCCTCGAGCCTGCCCCGCCATTCAATAAGATCATGGCTGATCTGACGTGGATCAGTACCACTTACCCGCCTGATCCCCATAACCCTTAATTCCCTTACCGATCAGGAATCCATCCATCCGCGCTTTAAACATATTCAGCGAGGTAGCCTCCACCACCTCAGTGGGCAGAGAATTCCAGAGATTCACCAGCCTCTGGGAGAAGAAGTTCCTCCTCAACTCTGTCTTAAACCGACCCCCCTTTATTTTGAGGCGGTGTCCTCTAGTTTTAACTTCCTTACTAAGTGGAAAGAATCTCTCCGCCTCCACCCTATCCAGCACCCGCATTATCTTATAAGTCTCCATAAGATCCCCCCTCATCCTTCTAAACTCCAACGAGTACAAACCCAATCTCCTCAGCCTCTCCTCATAATCCAAACCCCTCATCTCCGGTATCAACCTGGTGAACCTTCTCTGCACTCCCTCCAATGCCAATATATCTATCCTTCCTCATAGAAGGGGACCAATACTGCACACAGTATTCCAGCTGCGGCCTCACCAATGCCCTGTCCAGGTGCATCAAGACATCCCTGCTTTTATATTCTATCCCCCTCGCGATATAGGCCAACATCCCATTTGCCTTCTTGATCACCTGTTGTACTTGCAGACTGGGCTTTTGCGTCTCATGCACAAGGACCCCCAGGTCCCTTTGCACGGTAGCATGTTTTAATTTGTTTCCATTGAGATAGTAATCCCATTTGTTATTATTTCCTTCAAAGTGTATAACCTCGCATTTC
The DNA here is from genome assembly GCF_964213995.1 of Mustelus asterias. Classification (NCBI taxonomy): domain Eukaryota; kingdom Metazoa; phylum Chordata; class Chondrichthyes; order Carcharhiniformes; family Triakidae; genus Mustelus; species Mustelus asterias. Next base: position 258,672 of record NW_027590554.1, read on the forward strand.
TCAACGTTATACTCCATTTGCCATATCCTCGCCCACTCACTCAGCCTGTCCAAATCTCTCTGCAGATCTTCTCCGTCCTCCACACGATTCACTTTTCCACTTATCTTTGTGTCATCTGCAAACTTCGTTACCCTACACTCCGTCCCCTCCTCCAGATCATCTATATAAATGCTAAATAGTTGCGGCCCGAGTACCGATCCCTGCGGCACGCCACTAGTTACCTTCCTCCAACCGGAAAAACACCCATTTATTCCGACTCTTTGCTTCCTGTCGGATAGCCAGTCCCCAGTCCACTTTAACACACTACCCCCAACTCCGTGTGCCCTAATCTTCTTCAGCAGCCTTTTATGGGGGACCTTATCAAACGCCTTTTGGAAATCCAAAAACACCGCATCCACCGGTTCTCCTCCATCAACCGCCCTAGTCACATCTTCATAAAAATCCAACATGTTCATCAAGCACGACTTTCCACTCATGAATCCATGCTGCGTCTGATTGATTGAACCATTTCTATCCAGATGCCCTGCTATCTCCTCTTTAATAATGGATTCCAGCATTTTCCCTACTACAGACGTTAAGCTGACCGGCCTATAGTTACCCGCCTTTTGTCTCCTTCCTTTTTTAAACAGCGGCGTAACATTAGCCGTTTTCCAATCAACCGGCACTACCCCAGAATGCAACGAGTTTTGATAAATAATCACTAACGCATCCACTATTACCTCTGACATTTCTTTCAATACCCTGGGATGCATTCCATCCGGACCCGGGGACTTGTCCACCTTCAGTCCCATTAGTCTACCCAGCACTGCCTCTCTGGTAACATTAATTGTATTAAGTATTTCTCCTGCTGCCAACCCTCTATCGTTAATATTTGGCAAACTATTTGTGTCCTCCACCGTGAAGACCGACACAAAAAACTTATTTAAAGACTCAGCCATATCCTCATTTCCCACTATTAACTCCCCCCTCTCGTCCTCCAAGGGTCCAACATTCACTCTAGCCAGTCTATTCCTTTTTATATATTTATAAAAACTTTTACTTTCATTATTTATATTAATTGCTAGCCTAACTTCATAGTCTATCCTTCCTTTCTTTATCGCTTTCTTAGTCTCTCTTTGTTGTTTCTTAAATTTTTCCCAATCACTTGTTTCTCCACTATTTTTGGCCACTCTGTACGCAGCTGTTTTTATTTTAATACTCTCCTTTATTTCCTTCGTTATCCTCGGCTGGTTCTCCCTTTTCTTACAATCCTTGTTTTTTGCTGGAATATATTTTTGCTGAGAACTGAAAAGGATCTCCTTAAAAATCCTCCACTGTTCCTCAGCTATCCTACCTGCCAGCCTGCTCTCCCAGTCTACCTTAGCCAATTCATCCCTCATCCTATCATATTTCCCTCTATCCAAACAGAGGACACTGGTTTGGGACCAAACTTTCTCCTCTTCCATCTGAATCAGAAATTCGACCATATTGTGGTCACTAGACCCAAGAGGGTCCTTCACAATAAGATCCTTAATTCTACCTACCTCGTTACACAATACCAGATCCAAAATAGCTCGTTCCCTCGTCGGTTCCGTAACATGCTGTTCAAGGAAACTATCCCGACAGCATTCTAAGAACTCTTCCTCCATTCCACCCTTACCGACTTGAGTCTGCCAGTAAATGTGCATGTTGAAGTCCCCCATGATTATTGCCATTCCGTTTTTACACGCATCCCTTATCTGCTTGTTTATAGCCCTCCCTACCTCAACATTATTATTTGGGGGCCTATATACCACACCTACTAGTGTCTTTCTCCCTCTACTATTCCTCATCTCTACCCATAATGATTCCACGTTTTGTTCCTCAGAGCCTATGTCATCCCTCAGCACTCCCCTGATATTATCTCTTATTAATAGCGCGACCCCACCACCTTTTCCTTCCTGTCTATTCTTCCTAAACGCCTGATACCCCTGGATATTCATCTCCCAGTCCTGGTCACCTTTCAGCCACGTTTCTGTAATGGCCACTTGATCGTACCCACTTGTGCTGATTTGCACCATCAACTCATTTACCTTGTTCCGAATGTTTCGTGCATTCAGGCAAAGTGTCCTTATTCCAGCTTTTATCTGGACCCGCTTTGCTGAGTCGCGAACAGCCTCTCCCTCTACTCCCTTATCTAAATTACCGCCTTCATTCACTTGCACCCTCTCCTCTACCATTAATTTTGTAATTCCCCTTACCCCTGCATCCTCCCCCCCCCCCCCCCCCCCCCCCCCATCAATTAGTTCCTTGATCCTAGTCAACTCTTCTAGCTCCCCTCCTCTTGGAGAAGGCAGTCAAAAAAGCAGAAGACATGCTTGCCTTCATCGGCTGGGGCATTGAGTTTAAAAATTGGCAAGTCATGTTGCAGCTTTCTATGAACTTAGTTAGGCCACACTTGGAAAATAGTGTTCAAATCTGGTTGCCACACCACCAGAAGGATGTGGAAGCTTTTGAGAGGGTACAGAAAAGAGTTACTAGGAAGTTGCCTGGCATGGAGGGCATTAGC